>NW_026871262.1:300000-508637 GCF_028564815.1 Eubalaena glacialis
ATTTGTCCTGAGGATGAACGGGAAGACGGGGAACCAACGAAAGACTAGCCCTAGGTGTTGGGACAGGCACAGGTCACTCCATTTTCCCATCAGGAAGAAGAATGAACCACAGGCTCAGCCTGCCCCCCAGAACCAAAATAGGGCCTGAAGCAATCCTGCGCTTTTGCGGCCAGCTCCCAAAAAAGCGAGGAGACAAATGGAGCTCAGGGGCACTGCAATTCACAAACGTGCAGAGTTATAAATGAGAACTCTCGTCCACAAATATATTGAGGGAAGGCAACGAAGAGGATTTGAAAGCAAGGCAGATTTGCAGGAAACAGATTTCAGGAGGTAGATTCGACTCGCCTTTAAAGCACATGAAAAGCGGCAAAACGTTGACAATGATGCCCTTGGCCAAAAAGGGCGTATGCGTTTTTTCCTGAATATATTCAGGAAAAAACGCATACGCCCTTTTTGGCCAACCAAGCAAGCCGGAAGGGCAAATCAGCGCTACAAAGAAGTCTCGCTTGCCCTCGGTCAAAAGGGCCATGCTGAACAAAGTGTAAAAACCAGAAAAGCAGGACAGGCCATGGAGACATGGGAGCCTTGCTACGCTGATGGGCGGGATGTAAATTGCCAACAGGCACTCTGGAGAAGAGTACGGTGTGTCCTGAAACAAGTAATAAACACAGCGTAGACTGCATAGGGCACTTCCACTCAAGGGCGTATAAATTGGGAAAAATAAAAATCAACAAGACACAGGCACCCTAAAGTTTACGGCTGCTCTGTTTCCAAGAACCTCCACTTCGGTACACCTTCAATATCCCAGGAAAGAGAATAATGGATAAAGAAATGGTGGTACTTGGCACAATGGAATATCACTCAGCCATGAAATAAATGTCATAAGGCTAGTTAGCTGCATGATGAGTGGATTTAGATACGATGATTCTAAGTGAAATAAGTCACACAGAAAAAGACACTTATCCTAAGATATCGCTTATAGAGGGAATGTCAAAATCGCTACACTTGAACTGAATTACAAAACAGAACAGAGTCACACCTTTAGAAGACACACTATGGCTGCTTAACGGGAAAGGTGAGGTGGGGTGATGCATAAAACAAGGGTTTGAAACTAGCTCAGACACCGCTCCATAAGCCAAATATGTAATAGACAAGGCCTACTCCCTGCTCAGTGAACTGGACTCAACACACCCTAGTCACCACACAAGAATATATCTGACTAGTAAGAATCTGAAAACCTATGTATCGATATCTCTCTGCAAGTGAATCAAGAGGGTGTAAAGCGGCATCAACACAGCAGGGAAAAGCAGCCAAGCCCGATTCTAAACATAAATTACTTTAAAAAACCCACAAAACAAAGACAGTGAAAGAGAGAGAAATTCTTACAAAATCCGTTCAGGGTCTCTGATGCAACCTGGATTGACCATATCTAGACCCACAGCTGGATGAGCCAGAAGGCTGGACACTCTTGGGGCTGAGAGGATTGGTGAGGTTGGGTGAGCAAACGCAGATACTTTAAAGTAACACTGCGGGGAACACACCCCATGGGTCTCAAATCTCCAGGTACAAGGGCATCTTCCTACATCAAAACATGCATGGGAAACCCAGAAGATGATATGCCATGAGATCGGGAAAGGTTTCTAAAACGCACCTCATTTCTCCTCTCCTTGTGCTCAGGTTCGCCATTCCAGCCGCTTGACTAACCATCTCCCTACTTGGAGAATCAGCACCTTTAACCTCCTGATTGTACAGGTTGCAATTTGTCCTGAGGATGAACGGGAAGACGCGGAACCAACGAGAGACGAGCCCTAGGTGTTGGGACAGGCATAGGTCACTCCATTTTCCCATCAGGAAGAAGAATGAACCACAGGCTCAGCCTGCCCCCCAGAACCAAAATAGGGCCTGAAGCAATCCTGCGCTTTTGCGGCCAGCTCCCAAAAAAGCGAGGAGACAAATGGAGCTCAGGGGCACTGCAATTCACAAACGTGCAGAGTTATAAATGAGAACTCTCGTCCACAAATATATTGAGGGAAGGCAACGAAGAGGATTTGAAAGCAAGGCAGATTTGCAGGAAACAGATTTCAGGAGGTAGATTCGACTCGCCTTTAAAGCACATGAAAAGCGGCAAAACGTTGACAATGATGCCCTTGGCCAAAAAGGGCGTATGCGTTTTTTCCTGAATATATTCAGGAAAAAACGCATACGCACTTTTTGGCCAACCAAGCAAGCCGGAAGGGCAAATCAGCGCTACAAAGAAGTCTCGCTTGCCCTCGGTCAAAAGGGCCATGCTGAACAGACAGTAAAAACCAGAAAAGCAGGACAGGCCATGGAGACATGGGAGCCTTGCTACGCTGATGGGCGGGATATAAATTGCTAACAGGCACTCTGGAGAAGAGTACGGTGTGTCCTGAAACAAGTAATAAACACAGCGTAGAGAGCATAGGGCACTTCCACTCATGGGCGTATAAATTGGGAAAACTAAAAATCAACAAGACACAGGCACCCTAAAGTTTACGGCTGCTCTGTTTCCAAGAACCTCCGCTTCGGTACACCTTCAATATCCCAGGAAAGAGAAAAATGGATAAAGAAATGGTGGTACTTGGCACAATGGAATATCACTCAGCCATGAAATCAATGTCATAAGGCTAGTTAGCAGCATGATGTGTGGATTTAGGTACGATGATTCTAAGTGAAATAAGTCACACAGAAAAAGACACTTATCCTAAGATATCGCTTATAGAGGGAATGTCAAAATCGCTACACTTGAACTGAATTACAAAACAGAACAGAGTCACACCTTTAGCTATGGCTGCTTAACCGGAAAGATGAGGTGGGGTTATGCATAAAACAAGGGTTTGAAATTAGCTCAGACACCACTCCATAAGCCAAATATGTAATAGACAAGGCCTACTCCCTGCTCAGTGAACTGGACTCAACACCCCCTAGTCACCGCACAAGAATATATCTGACTAGTATGAAACTGAAAACCTATGTATCGATATCTCTCTGCAAGTGAATCAAGAGGGTGTAAAGCGGCATAAACACAGCAGGGAAAAGCAGCCAAACCCCATTCTAAACATACATTACTTTAAAAAACCCACAAAGCAAAGACAGTGAAAGTGAGAGAAATTCTTACAAAATCCGTTCAGGGTCTATGATGCAACCTGGATTGACCATATCTAGACCCACAGCTGGATGAGACATAAGGCTGGACACTCTTGGGGCAGAGAGGATTGGTGAGGTTGGGTGAGCAAACGCAGATACTTTAAAGTAACACTGCGGGGAACACACCCCATGGGTATCAAATCTCCAGGTACAAGGGCATCTTCCTACATCAAAACATGCATGGGAAACCCAGAAGATGGTATGCCATGAGATCGGGAAAGGTTTCTAAAATACACCTCATTTCTCCTCTCCTTGTGCACGGGTTCACCATTCCAGCTGCTTGACTAACCATCTCCCTACTTGGAGAATCAGCACTTTTAACCTCCTGTTTCGTACAGGTTGCAATTTGTCCTGAGGATGAACGTGAAGACGGGGAACCAACGAAAGACTAGCCCTAGGTGTTGGGACAGGCACAGGTCACTCCATTTTCCCATCAGGAAGAAGAATGAACCACAGGCTCAGCCTGCCCCCCAGAACCAAAAAAGGGCCTGAAGCAATCCTGCGCTTTTGCGGCCAGCTCCCAAAAAAGCGAGGAGACAAATGGAGCTCAGGGGCACTGCAATTCACAAACGTGCAGAGTTATAAATGAGAACTCTCGTCCACAAATATATTGAGGGAAGGCAACGAAGAGGATTTGAAAGCAAGGCAGATTTGCAGGAAACAGATTTCAGGAGGTAGATTCGACTCGCCTTTAAAGCACATGAAAAGCGGCAAAACGTTGACAATGATGCCCTTGGCCAAAAAGGGCGTATGCATTTTTTCCTGAATATATTCAGGAAAAAACGCATACGCCCTTTTTGGCCAACCAAGCAAGCCGGAAGGGCAAATCAGCGCTACAAAGAAGTCTCGCTTGCCCTCGGTCAAAAGGGCCATGCTGAACAAACAGTAAAAACCAGAAAAGCAGGACAGGCCATGGAGACATGGGAGCCTTGCTACGCTGATGGGCGGGACGTAAATTGCCAACAGGCACTCTGGAGAAGAGTACGGTGTGTCCTGAAACAAGTAATAAACACAGCGTAGAGAGCATAGGGCACTTCCACTCAAGGGCGTATAAATTGGGAAAACTAAAAATCAACAAGACACAGGCACCCTAAAGTTTACGGCTGCTCTGTTTCCAAGAACCTCCACTTCAGTACACCTTCAATATCCCAGGAAAGAGAAAAATGGATAAAGAAATGGTGGTACTTGGCACAATGGAATATCACTCTGCCATGAAATCAATGTCATAAGGCTAGTTAGCAGCATGATGAGTGGATTTAGATACGATGATTCTAAGTGAAATAAGTCACACAGAAAAAGACACTTATCCTAAGATATCGCTTATAGAGGGAATGTCAAAATCGCTACACTTGAACTGAATTACAAAACAGAACAGAGTCACACCTTTAGAAGACACACTATGGCTGCTTAACGGGAAAGGTGAGGTGGGGTGATGCATAAAACAAGGGTTTGAAATTAGCTCAGACACCGCTCCATAAGCCAAATATGTAATAGACAAGGCCTACTCCCTGCTCAGTGAACTGGACTCAACACCCCCTAGTCACCGCCCAAGAATATATCTGACTAGTATGAATCTGAAAACCTATGTATCGATATCTCTCTGCAAGTGAATCAAGAGGGTGTAAAGCGGCATAAACACAGCAGGGAAAAGCAGCCAAACCCCATTCTAAACATACATTACTTTAAAAAACCCACAAAGCAAAGACAGTGAAAGAGAGAGAAATTCTTACAAAATCCGTTCAGGGTCTCTGATGCAACCTGGATTGACCATATCTAGACCCACAGCTGGATGAGACATAAGGCTGGACACTCTTGGGGCTGAGAGGATTGGTGAGGTTGGGTGAGCAAATGCAGATACTTTAAAGTAATACCGCGGGGTACCCACCCCATGGGTCTCAAATCTCCAGGTACAAGGGAATCTTCCTACATCAAAACATGCATGGGAAAGCCAGAAGATGGTATGCCGTGAGATCGGGAAAGGTTTCTAAAACGCACCTCATTTCTCCTCTCCTTGTGCTCGGGTTCGCCATTCCAGCCGCTTGACTAACCATCTCCCTACTTGGAGAATCAGCACCTTTAACCTACTGTTTCGTCCAGGTTGCAATTTGTCCTGAGGATGAACGGGAAGACGGGGAACCAACGAAAGACTAGCCCTAGGTGTTGGGACAGGCACAGGTCACTCCATTTTCCCATCAGGAAGAAGAATGAACCACAGGCTCAGCCTGCCCCCCAGAACCAAAATAGGGCCTGAAGCAATTCTGCGCTTTTGCGGCCAGCTCCCAAAAAAGCGAGGAGACAAATGGAGCTCAGGGGCACTGCAATTCACAAACGTGCAGAGTTATAAATGAGAACTCTCGTCCACAAATATATTGAGGGAAGGCAACGAAGAGGATTTGAAAGCAAGGCAGATTTGCAGGAAACAGATTTCAGGAGGTAGATTCGACTCGCCTTTAAAGCACATGAAAAGCGGCAAAACGTTGACAATGATGCCCTTGGCCAAAAAGGGCGTATGCGTTTTTTCCTGAATATATTCAGGAAAAAACGCATACGCCCTTTTTGGCCAACCAAGCAAGCCGGAAGGGCAAATCAGCGCTACAAAGAAGTCTCGCTTGCCCTCGGTCAAAAGGGCCATGCTGAACAAAGTGTAAAAACCAGAAAAGCAGGACAGGCCATGGAGACATGGGAGCCTTGCTACGCTGATGGGCGGGACGTAAATTGCCAACAGGCACTCTGGAGAAGAGTACGGTGTGTCCTGAAACAAGTAATAAACACAGCGTAGAGAGCATAGGGCACTTCCACTCAAGGGCGTATAAATTGGGAAAACTAAAAATCAACAAGACACAGGCACCCTAAAGTTTACGGCTGCTCTGTTTCCAAGAACCTCCACTTCGGTACACCTTCAATATCCCAGGAAAGAGAAAAATGGATAAAGAAATGGTGGTACTTGGCACAATGGAATATCACTCTGCCATGAAATCAATGTCATAAGGCTAGTTAGCAGCATGATGAGTGGATTTAGATACGATGATTCTAAGTGAAATAAGTCACACAGAAAAAGACACTTATCCTAAGATATCGCTTACAGAGGGAATGTCAAAATCGCTACACTTGAACTGAATTATAAAACAGAACAGAGACACACCTTTAGAAGACACACTATGGCTGCTTAACGGGAAAGGTGAGGTGGGGTGATGCATAAAACAAGGGTTTGAAATTACCTCAGACACCGCTCCATAAGCCAAATATGTAATAGACAAGGCCTACTCCCTGCTCAGTGAACTGGACTCAACACCCCCTAGTCACCGCACAAGAATATATCTGACTAGTATGAATCTGAAAACCTATGTATCGATATCTCTCTGCAAGTGAATCAAGAGGGTGTAAAGCGGCATAAACACAGCAGGGAAAAGCAGCCAAACCCCATTCTAAACATACATTACTTTAAAAAACCCACAAAGCAAAGACAGTGAAAGAGAGAGAAATTCTTACAAAATCCGTTCAGGGTCTCTGATGCAACCTGGATTGACCATATCTAGACCCACAGCTGGATGAGACATAAGGCTGGACACTCTTGGGGCTGAGAGGATTGGTGAGGTTGGGTGAGCAAATACAGATACTTTAAAGTAATACCGCGGGGTACCCACCCAATGGGTCTCAAATCTCCAGGTACAAGGGAATCTTCCTACATCAAAACATGCATGGGAAAGCCAGAAGATGGTATGCCGTGAGATCGGGAAAGGTTTCTAAAACGCACCTCATTTCTCCTCTCCTTGTGCTCGGGTTCGCCATTCCAGCCGCTTGACTAACCATCTCCCTACTTGGAGAATCAGCACCTTTAACCTACTGTTTCGTCCAGGTTGCAATTTGTCCTGAGGATGAACGGGAAGACGGGGAACCAACGAAAGACTAGCCCTAGGTGTTGGGACAGGCACAGGTCACTCCATTTTCCCATCAGGAAGAAGAATGAACCACAGGCTCAGCCTGCCCCCCAGAACCAAAATAGGGCCTGAAGCAATCCTGCGCTTTTGCGGCCAGCTCCCAAAAAAGCGAGGAGACAAATGGAGCTCAGGGGCACTGCAATTCACAAACGTGCAGAGTTATAAATGAGAACTCTCGTCCACAAATATATTGAGGGAAGGCAACGAAGAGGATTTGAAAGCAAGGCAGATTTGCAGGAAACAGATTTCAGGAGGTAGATTCGACTCGCCTTTAAAGCACATGAAAAGCGGCAAAACGTTGACAATGATGCCCTTGGCCAAAAAGGGCGTATGCGTTTTTTCCTGAATATATTCAGGAAAAAAGGCATACGCCCATTTTGGCCAACCAAGCAAGCCGGAAGGGCAAATCAGCGCTACAAAGAAGTCTCGCTTGCCCTCGGTCAAAAGGGCCATGCTGAACAAAGTGTAAAAACCAGAAAAGCAGGACAGGCCATGGAGACATGGGAGCCTTGCTACGCTGATGGGCGGGACGTAAATTGCCAACAGGCACTCTGGAGAAGAGTACGGTGTGTCCTGAAACAAGTAATAAACACAGCGTAGAGAGCATAGGGCACTTCCACTCAAGGGCGTATACATTGGGAAAACTAAAAATCAACAAGACACAGGCACCCTAAAGTTTACGGCTGCTCTGTTTCCAAGAACCTCCACTTCAGTACACCTTCAATATCCCAGGAAAGAGAAAAATGGATAAAGAAATGGTGGTACTTGGCACAATGGAATATCACTCAGCCATGAAATCAATGTCATAAGGCTAGTTAGCAGCATGATGAGTGGATTTAGATACGATGATTCTAAGTGAAATAAGTCACACAGAAAAAGACACTTATCCTAAGATATCGCTTATAGAGGGAATGTCAAAATCGCTACACTTGAACTGAATTACAAATCAGAACAGAGTCACACCTTTAGAAGACACACTATGGCTGCTTAATGGGAAAGGTGAGGTGGGGTGATGCATAAAACAAGGGTTTGAAATTAGCTCAGAGACCGCTCCATAAGCCAAATATGTAATAGACCAGGCCTACTCCCTGCTCAGTGAACTGGACTCAACACACCCTAGTCACCACACAAGAATATATCTGACTAGTAAGAATCTGAAAACCTATGTATCGATATCTCTCTGCAAGTGAATCAAGAGGGTGTAAAGCGGCATCAACACAGCAGGGAAAAGCAGCCAAGCCCGATTCTAAACATAAATTACTTTAAAAAACCCACAAAACAAAGACAGTGAAAGAGAGAGAAATTCTTACAAAATCCGATCAGGGTCTCTGATGCAACCTGGATTGACCATATCTAGACCCACAGCTGGATGAGACATAAGGCTGGACACTCTTGGGGCTGAGAGGATTGGTGAGGTTGGGTGAGCAAATGCAGATACTTTAAAGTAATACCGCGTGGTACCCACCCCATGGGTCTCAAATCTCCAGGTACAAGGGAATCTTCCTACATCAAAACATGCATGGGAAACCCAGAAGATGGTATGCCGTGAGATCGGGAAAGGTTTCTAAAACGCACCTCATTTCTCCTCTCCTTGTGCTCGGGTTCGCCATTCCAGCCGCTTGACTAACCATCTCCCTACTTGGAGAATCAGCACCTTTAACCTACTGTTTCGTCCAGCTTGCAATTTGTCCTGAGGATGAACGGGAAGACGGGGAACCAACGAAAGACTAGCCCTAGGTGTTGGGACAGGCACAGGTCACTCCATTCTCCCATCAGGAAGAAGAATGAACCACAGGCTCAGCCTGCCCCCCAGAACCAAAATAGGGCCTGAAGCAATCCTGCGCTTTTGCGGCCAGCTCCCAAAAAAGCGAGGAGACAAATGGAGCTCAGGGGCACTGCAATTCACAAACGTGCAGAGTTATAAATGAGAACTCTCGTCCACAAATATATTGAGGGAAGGCAACGAAGAGGATTTGAAAGCAAGGCAGATTTGCAGGAAACAGATTTCAGGAGGTAGATTCGACTCGCCTTTAAAGCACATGAAAAGCGGCAAAACGTTGACAATGATGCCCTTGGCCAAAAAGGGCGTATGCGTTTTTTCCTGAATATATTCAGGAAAAAACGCATACGCCCTTTTTGTCCAACCAAGCAAGCTGGAAGGGCAGATCAGCGCTACAAAGAAGTCTCGCTTGCCCTCGGTCAAAAGGGCCATGCTGAACAAAGTGTAAAAACCAGAAAAGCAGGACAGGCCATGGAGACATGGGAGCCTTGCTACGCTGATGGGCGGGATGTAAATTGCCAACAGGCACTCTGGAGAAGAGTACGGTGTGTCCTGAAACAAGTAATAAACACAGCGTAGAGAGCATAGGGCACTTCCACTCAAGGGCGTATAAATTGGGAAAACTAAAAATCAACAAGACACAGGCACCCTAAAGTTTACGGCTGCTCTGTTTCCAAGAACCTCCACTTCGGTACACCTTCAATATCCCAGGAAAGAGAAAAATGGATAAAGAAATGGTGGTACTTGGCACAATGGAATATCACTCAGCCATGAAATCAATGTCATAAGGCTAGTTAGCAGCATGATGAGTGGATTTAGATACGATGATTCTAAGTGAAATAAGTCACACAGAAAAAGACACTTATCCTAAGATATCGCTTATAGAGGGAATGTCAAAATCGCTACACTTGAACTGAATTACAAAACAGAACAGAGTCACACCTTTAGAAGACACACTATGGCTGCTTAACGGGAAAGGTGAGGTGGGGTGATGCATAAAACAAGGGTTTGAAATTAGCTCAGACACCGCTCCATAAGCCTAATATGTAATAGACAAGGCCTACTCCCTGCTCACTGAACTGGACTCAACACACCCTAGTCACCACACAAGAATATATCTGACTAGTAAGAATCTGAAAACCTATGTATCGATATCTCTCTGCAAGTGAATCAAGAGGGTGTAAAGCGGCATCAACACAGCAGGGAAAAGCAGCCAAGCCCGATTCTAAACATAAATTACTTTAAAAAACCCACAAAACAAAGACAGTGAAAGAGAGAGAAATTCTTACAAAAACCGTTCAGGGTCTCTGATGCAACCTGGATTGACCATATCTAGACCCACAGCTGGATGAGACAGAAGGCTGGACACTCTTGGGGCTGAGAGGATTGGTGAGGTTGGGTGAGCAAACGCAGATACTTTAAAGTAACACTGCGGGGAACACACCCCATGGGTCTCAAATCTCCAGGTACAAGGGCATCTTCCTACATCAAAACATGCATGGGAAACCCAGAAGATGATATGCCATGAGATCGGGAAAGGTTTCTAAAACGCACCTCATTTCTCCTCTCCTTGTGCTCGGGTTCGCCATTCCAGCCGCTTGACTAACCATCTCCCTACTTGGAGAATCAGCACCTTTAACCTCCTGATTGTACAGGTTGCAATTTGTCCTGAGGATGAACGGGAAGACGTGGAACCAACGAGAGACGAGCCCTAGGTGTTGGGACAGGCATAGGTCACTCCATTTTCCCATCAGGAAGAAGAATGAACCACAGGCTCAGCCTGCCCCCCAGAACCAAAATAGGGCCTGAAGCAATCCTGCGCTTTTGCGGCCAGCTCCCAAAAAAGCGAGGAGACAAATGGAGCTCAGGGGCACTGCAATTCACAAACGTGCAGAGTTATAAATGAGAACTCTCGTCCACAAATATATTGAGGGAAGGCAACGAAGAGGATTTGAAAGCAAGGCAGATTTGCAGGAAACAGATTTCAGGAGGTAGATTCGACTCGCCTTTAAAGCACATGAAAAGCGGCAAAACGTTGACAATGATGCCCTTGGCCAAAAAGGGCGTATGCGTTTTTTCCTGAATATATTCAGGAAAAAACGCATACGCCCTTTTTGGCCAACCAAGCAAGCCGGAAGGGCAAATCAGCGCTACAAAGAAGTCTCGCTTGCCCTCGGTCAAAAGGGCCATGCTGAACAAACAGTAAAAACCAGAAAAGCAGGACAGGCCATGGAGACATGGGAGCCTTGCTACGCTGATGGGCGGGACGTAAATTGCCAACAGGCACTCTGGAGAAGAGTACGGTGTGTCCTGAAACAAGTAATAAACACAGCGTAGAGAGCATAGGGCACTTCCACTCAAGGGCGTATACATTGGGAAAACTAAAAATCAACAAGACACAGGCACCCTAAAGTTTACGGCTGCTCTGTTTCCAAGAACCTCCACTTCAGTACACCTTCAATATCCCAGGAAAGAGAAAAATGGATAAAGAAATGGTGGTACTTGGCACAATGGAATATCACTCAGCCATGAAATCAATGTCATAAGGCTAGTTAGCAGCATGATGAGTGGATTTAGATACGATGATTCTAAGTGAAATAAGTCACACAGAAAAAGACACTTATCCTAAGATATCGCTTATAGAGGGAATGTCAAAATCGCTACACTTGAACTGAATTACAAATCAGAACAGAGTCACACCTTTAGAAGACACACTATGGCTGCTTAATGGGAAAGGTGAGGTGGGGTGATGCATAAAACAAGGGTTTGAAATTAGCTCAGAGACCGCTCCATAAGCCAAATATGTAATAGACCAGGCCTACTCCCTGCTCAGTGAACTGGACTCAACACACCCTAGTCACCACACAAGAATATATCTGACTAGTAAGAATCTGAAAACCTATGTATCGATATCTCTCTGCAAGTGAATCAAGAGGGTGTAAAGCGGCATCAACACAGCAGGGAAAAGCAGCCAAGCCCGATTCTAAACATAAATTACTTTAAAAAACCCACAAAACAAAGACAGTGAAAGAGAGAGAAATTCTTACAAAATCCGATCAGGGTCTCTGATGCAACCTGGATTGACCATATCTAGACCCACAGCTGGATGAGACATAAGGCTGGACACTCTTGGGGCTGAGAGGATTGGTGAGGTTGGGTGAGCAAATGCAGATACTTTAAAGTAATACCGCGTGGTACCCACCCCATGGGTCTCAAATCTCCAGGTACAAGGGAATCTTCCTACATCAAAACATGCATGGGAAACCCAGAAGATGGTATGCCGTGAGATCGGGAAAGGTTTCTAAAACGCACCTCATTTCTCCTCTCCTTGTGCTCGGGTTCGCCATTCCAGCCGCTTGACTAACCATCTCCCTACTTGGAGAATCAGCACCTTTAACCTACTGTTTCGTCCAGCTTGCAATTTGTCCTGAGGATGAACGGGAAGACGGGGAACCAACGAAAGACTAGCCCTAGGTGTTGGGACAGGCACAGGTCACTCCATTCTCCCATCAGGAAGAAGAATGAACCACAGGCTCAGCCTGCCCCCCAGAACCAAAATAGGGCCTGAAGCAATCCTGCGCTTTTGCGGCCAGCTCCCAAAAAAGCGAGGAGACAAATGGAGCTCAGGGGCACTGCAATTCACAAACGTGCAGAGTTATAAATGAGAACTCTCGTCCACAAATATATTGAGGGAAGGCAACGAAGAGGATTTGAAAGCAAGGCAGATTTGCAGGAAACAGATTTCAGGAGGTAGATTCGACTCGCCTTTAAAGCACATGAAAAGCGGCAAAACGTTGACAATGATGCCCTTGGCCAAAAAGGGCGTATGCGTTTTTTCCTGAATATATTCAGGAAAAAACGCATACGCCCTTTTTGTCCAACCAAGCAAGCTGGAAGGGCAGATCAGCGCTACAAAGAAGTCTCGCTTGCCCTCGGTCAAAAGGGCCATGCTGAACAAAGTGTAAAAACCAGAAAAGCAGGACAGGCCATGGAGACATGGGAGCCTTGCTACGCTGATGGGCGGGATGTAAATTGCCAACAGGCACTCTGGAGAAGAGTACGGTGTGTCCTGAAACAAGTAATAAACACAGCGTAGAGAGCATAGGGCACTTCCACTCAAGGGCGTATAAATTGGGAAAACTAAAAATCAACAAGACACAGGCACCCTAAAGTTTACGGCTGCTCTGTTTCCAAGAACCTCCACTTCGGTACACCTTCAATATCCCAGGAAAGAGAAAAATGGATAAAGAAATGGTGGTACTTGGCACAATGGAATATCACTCAGCCATGAAATCAATGTCATAAGGCTAGTTAGCAGCATGATGAGTGGATTTAGATACGATGATTCTAAGTGAAATAAGTCACACAGAAAAAGACACTTATCCTAAGATATCGCTTATAGAGGGAATGTCAAAATCGCTACACTTGAACTGAATTACAAAACAGAACAGAGTCACACCTTTAGAAGACACACTATGGCTGCTTAACGGGAAAGGTGAGGTGGGGTGATGCATAAAACAAGGGTTTGAAATTAGCTCAGACACCGCTCCATAAGCCTAATATGTAATAGACAAGGCCTACTCCCTGCTCACTGAACTGGACTCAACACACCCTAGTCACCACACAAGAATATATCTGACTAGTAAGAATCTGAAAACCTATGTATCGATATCTCTCTGCAAGTGAATCAAGAGGGTGTAAAGCGGCATCAACACAGCAGGGAAAAGCAGCCAAGCCCGATTCTAAACATAAATTACTTTAAAAAACCCACAAAACAAAGACAGTGAAAGAGAGAGAAATTCTTACAAAAACCGTTCAGGGTCTCTGATGCAACCTGGATTGACCATATCTAGACCCACAGCTGGATGAGACAGAAGGCTGGACACTCTTGGGGCTGAGAGGATTGGTGAGGTTGGGTGAGCAAACGCAGATACTTTAAAGTAACACTGCGGGGAACACACCCCATGGGTCTCAAATCTCCAGGTACAAGGGCATCTTCCTACATCAAAACATGCATGGGAAACCCAGAAGATGATATGCCATGAGATCGGGAAAGGTTTCTAAAACGCACCTCATTTCTCCTCTCCTTGTGCTCGGGTTCGCCATTCCAGCCGCTTGACTAACCATCTCCCTACTTGGAGAATCAGCACCTTTAACCTCCTGATTGTACAGGTTGCAATTTGTCCTGAGGATGAACGGGAAGACGTGGAACCAACGAGAGACGAGCCCTAGGTGTTGGGACAGGCATAGGTCACTCCATTTTCCCATCAGGAAGAAGAATGAACCACAGGCTCAGCCTGCCCCCCAGAACCAAAATAGGGCCTGAAGCAATCCTGCGCTTTTGCGGCCAGCTCCCAAAAAAGCGAGGAGACAAATGGAGCTCAGGGGCACTGCAATTCACAAACGTGCAGAGTTATAAATGAGAACTCTCGTCCACAAATATATTGAGGGAAGGCAACGAAGAGGATTTGAAAGCAAGGCAGATTTGCAGGAAACAGATTTCAGGAGGTAGATTCGACTCGCCTTTAAAGCACATGAAAAGCGGCAAAACGTTGACAATGATGCCCTTGGCCAAAAAGGGCGTATGCGTTTTTTCCTGAATATATTCAGGAAAAAACGCATACGCCCTTTTTGGCCAACCAAGCAAGCCGGAAGGGCAAATCAGCGCTACAAAGAAGTCTCGCTTGCCCTCGGTCAAAAGGGCCATGCTGAACAAACAGTAAAAACCAGAAAAGCAGGACAGGCCATGGAGACATGGGAGCCTTGCTACGCTGATGGGCGGGATATAAATTGCTAACAGGCACTCTGGAGAAGAGTACGGTGTGTCCTGAAACAAGTAATAAACACAGCGTAGAGAGCATAGGGCACTTCCACTCATGGACGTATAAATTGGGAAAACTAAAAATCAACAAGACACAGGCACCCTAAAGTTTATGGCTGCTCTGTTTCCAAGAACCTCCGCTTCGGTACACCTTCAATATCCCAGGAAAGAGAAAAATGGATAAAGAAATGGTGGTACTTGGCACAATGGAATATCACTCAGCCATGAAATCAATGTCATAAGGCTAGTTAGCAGCATGATGTGTGGATTTAGGTACGATGATTCTAAGTGAAATAAGTCACAAAGAAAAACACACTTATCCTAGGATATCGCTTATAGAGGGAATGTCAAAATCGCTACACTTGAACTGAATTACAAAACAGAACAGAGTCACACCTTTAGCTATGGCTGCTTAACCGGAAAGGTGAGGTGGGGTTATGCATAAAACAAGGGTTTGAAATTACCTCAGACACCGCTCCATAAGCCAAATATGTAATAGACAAGGCCTACTCCCTGCTCAGTGAACTGGACTCAACACACCCTAGTCACCACACAAGAATATATCTGACTAGTAAGAATCTGAAAACCTATGTATCGATATCTCTCTGCAAGTGAATCAAGAGGGTGTAAAGCGGCATCAACACAGCAGGGAAAAGCAGCCAAACCCCATTCTAAACATACATTACTTTAAAAAACCCACAAAGCAAAGACAGTGAAAGAGAGAGAAATTCTTACAAAATCCGTTCAGGGTCTCTGATGCAACCTGGATTGACCATATCTAGACCCACAGCTGGATGTGACATAAGGCTGGACACTCTTGGGGCTGAGAGGATTGGTGAGGTTGGGTGAGCAAATGCAGATACTTTAAAGTAATACCACGGGGTACCCACCACATGGGTCTCAAATCTCCAGGTACAAGGGAATCTTCCTACATCAAAACATGCATGGGAAACCCAGAAGATGGTATGCCGTGAGATCGGGAAAGGTTTCTAAAACGCACCTCATTTGTCCTCTCCTTGTGCTCGGGTTCGCCATTCCAGCCGCTTGACTAACCATCTCCCTACTTGGAGAATCAGCACCTTTAACCTACTGTTTCGTCCAGGTTGCAATTTGTCCTGAGGATGAACGGGAAGACGGGGAACCAACGAAAGACTAGCCCTAGGTGTTGGGACAGGCACAGGTCACTCCATTTTCCCATCAGGAAGAAGAATGAACCACAGGCTCAGCCTGCCCCCCAGAACCAAAATAGGGCCTGAAGCAATCCTGCGCTTTTGCGGCCAGCTCCCAAAAAAGCGAGGAGACAAATGGAGCTCAGGGGCACTGCAATTCACAAACGTGCAGAGTTATAAATGAGAACTCTCGTCCACAAATATATTGAGGGAAGGCAACGAAGAGGATTTGAAAGCAAGGCAGATTTGCAGGAAACAGATTTCAGGAGGTAGATTCGACTCGCCTTTAAAGCACATGAAAAGCGGCAAAACGTTGACAATGATGCCCTTGGCCAAAAAGGGCGTATGCGTTTTTTCCTGAATATATTCAGGAAAAAACGCATACACCCTTTTTGGCCAACCAAGCAAGCCGGAAGGGCAAATCAGCGCTACAAAGAAGTCTCGCTTGCCCTCGGTCAAAAGGGCCATGCTGAACAAACAGTAAAAACCAGAAAAGCAGGACAGGCCATGGAGACATGGGAGCCTTGCTATGCTGATGGGCGGGATATAAATTGCTAACAGGCACTCTGGAGAAGAGTACGGTGTGTCCTGAAACAAGTAATAAACACAGCGTAGAGAGCATAGGGCACTTCCACTCATGGGCGTATAAATTGGGAAAACTAAAAATCAACAAAACACAGGCACCCTAAAGTTCACGGCTGCTCTGTTTCCAAGAACCTCCACTTCGGTACACCTTCAATATCCCAGGAAAGAGAAAAATGGATAAAGAAATGGTGGTACTTGGCACAATGGAATATCACTCAGCCATGAAATCAATGTCATAAGGCTAGTTAGCAGCATGATGTGTGGATTTAGGTATGATGATTCTAAGTGAAATAAGTCACACAGAAAAAGACACTTATCCTAAGATATCGCTTATAGAGGGAATGTCAAAATCGCTACACTTGAACTGAATTACAAAACAGAACAGAGTCACACCTTTAGCTATGGCTGCTTAACCGGAAAGGTGAGGTGGGGTGATGCATAAAACAAGGGTTTGAAATTAACTCAGACACCGCTCCATAAGCCAAATATGTAATAGACAAGGCCTACTCCCTGCTCAGTGAACTGGACTCAACACCCCCTAGTCACCGCACAAGAATATATCTGACTAGTATGAATCTGAAAACCTATGTATCGATATCTCTCTGCAAGTGAATCAAGAGGGTGTAAAGCGGCATAAACACAGCAGGGAAAAGCAGCCAAACCCCATTCTAAACATACATTACTTTAAAAAATCCACAAAGCAAAGACAGTGAAAGTGAGAGAAATTCTTACAACATCCGTTCAGGGTCTATGATGCAACCTGTATTGACCATATCTAGACCCACAGCTGGATGAGACATAAGGCTGGACACTCTTGGGGCTGAGAGGATTGGTGAGGTTGGGTGAGCAAATGCAGATACTTTAAAGTAACACTGTGGGGAACACACCCCATGGGTCTCAAATCTCCAGGTACAAGGGAATCTTCCTACATCAAAACATGCATGGGAAAGCCAGAAGATGGTATGCCGTGAGATCGGGAAAGGTTTCTAAAACGCACCTCATTTCTCCTCTCCTTGTGCTCGGGTTCGCCATTCCAGCCGCTTGACTAACCATCTCCCTACTTGGAGAATCAGCACCTTTAACCTACTGTTTCGTCCAGGTTGCAATTTGTCCTGAGGATGAACGGGAAGACGGGGAACCAACGAAAGACTAGCCCTAGGTGTTGGGACAGGCACAGGTCACTCCATTTTCCCATCAGGAAGAAGAATGAACCACAGGCTCAGCCTGCCCCCCAGAACCAAAATAGGGCCTGAAGCAATCCTGCGCTTTTGCGGCCAGCTCCCAAAAAAGCGAGGAGACAAATGGAGCTCAGGGGCACTGCAATTCACAAACGTACAGAGTTATAAATGAGAACTCTCGTCCACAAATATATTGAGGGAAGGCAACGAAGAGGATTTGAAAGCAAGGCAGATTTGCAGGAAACAGATTTCAGGAGGTAGATTCGACTCGCCTTTAAAGCACATGAAAAGCGGCAAAACGTTGACAATGATGCCCTTGGCCAAAAAGGGCGTATGCGTTTTTTCCTGAATATATTCAGGAAAAAACGCATACGCCCTTTTTGGCCAACCAAGCAAGCCGGAAGGGCAAATCAGCGCTACAAAGAAGTCTCGCTTGCCCTCGGTCAAAAGGGCCATGCTGAACAAAGTGTAAAAACCAGAAAAGCAGGACAGGCCATGGAGACATGGGAGCCTTGCTACGCTGATGGGCGGGATGTAAATTGCCAACAGGCACTCTGGAGAAGAGTACGGTGTGTCCTGAAACAAGTAATAAACACAGCGTAGAGAGCATAGGGCACTTCCACTCAAGGGCGTATAAATTGGGAAAACTAAAAATCAACAAGACACAGGCACCCTAAAGTTTACGGCTGCTCTGTTTCCAAGAACCTCCACTTCGGTACACCTTCAATATCCCAGGAAAGAGAATAATGGATAAAGAAATAGTGGTACTTGGCACAATGGAATATCACTCAGCCATGAAATCAATGTCATAAGGCTAGTTAGCAGCATGATGAGTGGATTTAGATACGATGATTCTAAGTGAAATAAGTCACACAGAAAAAGACACTTATCCTAAGATATCGCTTATAGAGGGAATGTCAAAATCGCTACACTTGAACTGAATTACAAAACAGAACAGAGTCACACCTTTAGAAGACACACTATGGCTGCTTAACGGGAAAGGTGAGGTGGGGTGATGCATAAAACTAGGGTTTGAAACTAGCTCAGACACCGCTCCATAAGCCAAATATGTAATAGACAAGGCCTACTCCCTGCTCAGTGAACTGGACTCAACACACCCTAGTCACCACACAAGAATATATCTGACTAGTAAGAATCTGAAAACCTATGTATCGATATCTCTCTGCAAGTGAATCAAGAGGGTGTAAAGCGGCATCAACACAGCAGGGAAAAGCAGCCAAGCCCGATTCTAAACATAAATTACTTTAAAAAACCCACAAAACAAAGACAGTGAAAGAGAGAGAAATTCTTACAAAATCCGTTCAGGGTCTCTGAAGAAACCTGGATTGACCATATCTAGACCCACAGCTGGATGAGCCAGAAGGCTGGACACTCTTGGGGCTGAGAGGATTGGTGAGGTTGGGTGAGCAAACGCAGATACTTTAAAGTAACACTGCGGGGAACACACCCCATGGGTCTCAAATCTCCAGGTACAAGGGCATCTTCCTACATCAAAACATGCATGGGAAACCCAGAAGATGATATGCCATGAGATCGGGAAAGGTTTCTAAAACGCACCTCATTTCTCCTCTCCTTGTGCTCGGGTTCGCCATTCCAGCCGCTTGACTAACCATCTCCCTACTTGGAGAATCAGCACCTTTAACCTCCTGATTGTACAGGTTGCAATTTGTCCTGAGGATGAACGGGAAGACGCGGAACCAACGAGAGACGAGCCCTAGGTGTTGGGACAGGCATAGGTCACTCCATTTTCCCATCAGGAAGAAGAATGAACCACAGGCTCAGCCTGCCCCCCAGAACCAAAATAGGGCCTGAAGCAATCCTGCGCTTTTGCGGCCAGCTCCCAAAAAAGCGAGGAGACAAATGGAGCTCAGGGGCACTGCAATTCACAAACGTGCAGAGTTATAAATGAGAACTCTCGTCCACAAATATATTGAGGGAAGGCAACGAAGAGGATTTGAAAGCAAGGCAGATTTGCAGGAAACAGATTTCAGGAGGTAGATTCGACTCGCCTTTAAAGCACATGAAAAGCGGCAAAACGTTGACAATGATGCCCTTGGCCAAAAAGGGCGTATGCGTTTTTTCCTGAATATATTCAGGAAAAAACGCATACGCCCTTTTTGGCCAACCAAGCAAGCCGGAAGGGCAAATCAGCGCTACAAAGAAGTCTCGCTTGCCCTCGGTCAAAAGGGCCATGCTGAACAAACAGTAAAAACCAGAAAAGCAGGACAGGCCATGGAGACATGGGAGCCTTGCTACGCTGATGGGCGGGATATAAATTGCTAACAGGCACTCTGGAGAAGAGTACGGTGTGTCCTGAAACAAGTAATAAACACAGCGTAGAGAGCATAGGGCACTTCCACTCATGGGCGTATAAATTGGGAAAACTAAAAATCAACAAGACACAGGCACCCTAAAGTTTACGGCTGCTCTGTTTCCAAGAACCTCCGCTTCGGTACACCTTCAATATCCCAGGAAAGAGAAAAATGGATAAAGAAATGGTGGTACTTGGCACAATGGAATATCACTCAGCCATGAAATCAATGTCATAAGGCTAGTTAGCAGCATGATGTGTGGATTTAGGTACGATGATTCTAAGTGAAATAAGTCACACAGAAAAAGACACTTATCCTAAGATATCGCTTATAGAGGGAATGTCAAAATCGCTACACTTGAACTGAATTACAAAACAGAACAGAGTCACACCTTTAGCTATGGCTGCTTAACCGGAAAGATGAGGTGGGGTTATGCATAAAACAAGGGTTTGAAATTAGCTCAGACACCGCTCCATAAGCCAAATATGTAATAGACAAGGCCTACTCCCTGCTCAGTGAACTGGACTCAACACCCCCTAGTCACCGCACAAGAATATATCTGACTAGTATGAAACTGAAAACCTATGTATCGATATCTCTCTGCAAGTGAATCAAGAGGGTGTAAAGCGGCATAAACACAGCAGGGAAAAGCAGCCAAACCCCATTCTAAACATACATTACTTTAAAAAACCCACAAAGCAAAGACAGTGAAAGTGAGAGAAATTCTTACAACATCCGTTCAGGGTCTATGATGCAACCTGTATTGACCATATCTAGACCCACAGCTGGATGAGACATAAGGCTGGACACTCTTGGGGCTGAGAGGATTGGTGAGGTTGGGTGAGCAAACGCAGATACTTTAAAGTAACACTGCGGGGAACACACCCCATGGGTCTCAAATCTCCAGGTACAAGGTAATCTTCCTACATCAAAACATGCATGGGAAACCCAGAAGATGGTATGCCGTGAGATCGGGAAAGGTTTCTAAAACGCACCTCATTTCTCCTCTCCTTGTGTTCGGGTTCGCCATTCCAGCCGCTTGACTAACCATCTCCCTACTTGGAGAATCAGCACCTTTAACCTACTGTTTCGTCCAGGTTGCAATTTGTCCTGAGGATGAACGGGAAGACGGGGAACCAACGAAAGACTAGCCCTAGGTGTTGGGACAGGCACAGGTCACTCCATTTTCCCATCAGGAAGAAGAATGAACCACAGGCTCAGCCTGCCCCCCAGAACCAAAATAGGGCCTGAAGCAATCCTGCGCTTTTGCGGCCAGCTCCCAAAAAAGCGAGGAGACAAATGGAGCTCAGGGGCACTGCAATTCACAAACGTGCAGAGTTATAAATGAGAACTCTCGTCCACAAATATATTGAGGGAAGGCAACGAAGAGGATTTGAAAGCAAGGCAGATTTGCAGGAAACAGATTTCAGGAGGTAGATTCGACTCGCCTTTAAAGCACATGAAAAGCGGCAAAACGTTGACAATGATGCCCTTGGCCAAAAAGGGCGTATGCGTTTTTTCCTGAATATATTCAGGAAAAAACGCATACGCCCTTTTTGGCCAACCAAGCAAGCCGGAAGGGCAAATCAGCACTACAAAGAAGTCTCGCTTGCCCTCGGTCAAAAGGGCCATGCTGAACAAAGTGTAAAAACCAGAAAAGCAGGACAGGCCATGGAGACATGGGAGCCTTGCTACGCTGATGGGCGGGATGTAAATTGCCAACAGGCACTCTGGAGAAGAGTACGGTGTGTCCTGAAACAAGTAATAAACACAGCGTAGAGAGCATAGGGCACTTCCACTCAAGGGCGTATAAATTGGGAAAACTAAAAATCAACAAGACACAGGCATCCTAAAGTTTACGGCTGCTCTGTTTCCAAGAACCTCCACTTCGGTACACCTTCAATATCCCAGGAAAGAGAAAAATGGATAAAGAAATGGTGGTACTTGGCACAATGGAATATCACTCAGCCATGAAATCAATGTCATAAGGCTAGTTAGCAGCATGATGAGTGGATTTAGATACGATGATTCTAAGTGAAATAAGTCACACAGAAAAAGACACTTATCCTAAGATATCGCTTATAGAGGGAATGTCAAAATCGCTACACTTGAACTGAATTACAAAACAGAACAGAGTCACACCTTTAGAAGACACACTATGGCTGCTTAACGGGAAAGGTGAGGTGGGGTGATGCATAAAACAAGGGTTTGAAATTAGCTCAGAGACCGCTCCATAAGCCAAATATGTAATAGACAAGGCCTACTCCCTGCTCAGTGAACTGGACTCAACACACCCTAGTCACCACACAAGAATATATCTGACTAGTAAGAATCTGAAAACCTATGTATCGATATCTCTCTGCAAGTGAATCAAGAGGGTGTAAAGCGGCATCAACACAGCAGGGAAAAGCAGCCAAGCCCGATTCTAAACATAAATTACTTTAAAAAACCCACAAAACAAAGACAGTGAAAGAGAGAGAAATTCTTACAAAATCCGTTCAGGGTCTCTGATGCAACCTGGATTGACCATATCTAGACCCACAGCTGGATGAGACATAAGGCTGGACACTCTTGGGGCTGAGAGGATTGGTGAGGTTGGGTGAGCAAACGCAGATACTTTAAAGTAACACTGCGGGGAACACACCCCATGGGTCTCAAATCTCCAGGTACAAGGGAATCTTCCCACATCAAAACATGCATGGGAAAGCCAGAAGATGGTATGCCGTGAGATCGGGAAAGGTTTCCAAAACGCACCTCATTTCTCCTCTCCTTGTGCTCGGGTTCACCATTCCAGCCGCTTGACTAACCATCTCCCTACTTGGAGAATCAGCACCTTTAACTTACTGTTTCGTCCAGGTTGCAATTTGTCCTGAGGATGAACGGGAAGACGGGGATCCAACGAAAGACTAGCCCTAGGTATTGGGACAGGCACAGGTCACTCCATTTTCCCATCAGGAAGAAGAATGAACCACAGGGTCAGCCTGCCCCCCAGAACCAAAATAGGGCCTGAAGCAATCCTGCGCTTTTGCGGCCAGCTCCCAAAAAAGCGAGGAGACAAATGGAGCTCAGGGGCACTGAAATTCACAAACGTGCAGAGTTATAAATGAGAACTCTCGTCCACAAATATATTGAGGGAAGGCAAGGAAGAGGATTTGAAAGCAAGGCAGATTTGCAGGAAACAGATTTCAGGAGGTAGATTCGACTCGCCTTTAAAGCACATGAAAAGCGGCAAAACGTTGACAATGATGCCCTTGGCCAAAAAGGGCGTATGCGTTTTTCCCTGAATATATTCAGGAAAAAACGCATACGCCCTTTTTGGCCAAACAAGCAAGCCGGAAGGGCAAATCAGCGGTACAAAGAAGTCTCGCTTGCCCTCGGTCAAAAGGGCCATGCTGAACAAACAGTAAAAACCAGAAAAGCAGGACAGGCCATGGAGACATGGGAGACTTGCTACGCTGATGGGCGGGATATAAATTGCCAACAGGCACTCTGGAGAAGTGTACGGTGTGTCCTGAAACAAGTAATAAACACAGCGTAGAGAGCATAGGGAACTTCCACTCAAGGGCGTATAAATTGGGAAAACTAAAAATCAACAAGACACAGGCCCCCTAAAGTTTACTGCTGCTCTGTTTCCAAGAACCTCCACTTCGGTACACCTTCAATATCCCAGGAAATAGAAAAATGGATAAAGAAATGGTGGTACTTGGCACAATGGAATATCACTCAGCCATGAAATCAATGTCATAAGGCTAGTTAGCAGCATGATGAGTGGATTTAGATACGATGATTCTAAGTGAAATAAGTCACACAGAAAAAGACACTTATCCTAAGATATCGCTTATAGAGGGAATGTCAAAATCGCTACACTTGAACTGAATTACAAAACAGAACAGAGTCACACCTTTAGAAGACACACTATGGCTGCTTAACGGGAAAGGTGAGTTGGGGTGATGTATAAAACAAGGGTTTGAAATTAGCTCAGAGACCGCTCCATAAGCCAAATATGTAATAGACAAGGCCTACTCCCTGCTCAGTGAACTGGACTCAACACACCCTAGTCACCACACAAGAATATATCTGACTAGTAAGAATCTGAAAACCTATGTATCGATATCTCTCTGCAAGTGAATCAAGAGGGTGTAAAGCGGCATCAACACAGCAGGGAAAAGCAGCCAAACCCCATTCTAAACATAAATTACTTTAAAAAACCCACAAAACAAAGACAGTGAAAGAGAGAGAAATTCTTACAAAATCCGTTCAGGGTCTATGATGCAACCTGGATTGACCATATCTAGACCCACAGCTGAATGAGACAGAAGGCTGGACACTCTTGGGGCTGAGAGGATTGGTGAGGTTGGGTGAGCAAACGCAGATACTTTAAAGTAACATTGCGGGGAACACACCCCATGGGTCTCAAATCTCCAGGTACAAGGGCATCTTCCTACATCAAAACATGCATGGGAAACCCAGAAGATGGTATGCCATGAGATCGGGAAAGGTTTCTAAAACGCACCTCATTTATCCTCTCCTTGTGCTTGGGTTCGCCATTCCAGCCGCTTGACTAACCATCTCCCTACTTGGAGAATCAGCACCTTTAACCTCCTGATTGTACAGGTTGCAATTTGTCCTGAGGATGAACGGGAAGACGCGGAACCAACGAGAGACGAGCCCTAGGTGTTGGGACAGGCATAGGTCACTCCATTTTACCATCAGGAAGAAGAATGAACCACAGGCTCAGCCTGCCCACCAGAACCAAAATAGGGTCTGAAGCAATCCTGCGCTTTTGCGGCCAGCTCCCAAAAAAGCGAGGAGAAAAATGGAGCTCAGGGGCACTGCAATTCACAAACGTGCAGAGTTATAAATGAGAACTCTCGTCCACAAATATATTGAGGGAAGGCAACGAAGAGGATTTGAAAGCAAGGCAGATTTGCAGGGAACAGATTTCAGGAGGTAGATTCGACTCGCCTTTAAAGCACATGAAAAGCGGCAAAACGTTGACAATGATGACCTTGGCCAAAAAGGGCGTATGCGTTTTTTCCTGAATATATTCAGGAAAAAACGCATACGCCCTTTTTGGCCAACCAAGCAAGCCGGAAGGGCAAATCAGCGCTACAAAGAAGTCTCGCTTGCCCTCGGTCAAAAGGGCCATGCTGAACAAACAGTAAAAACCAGAAAAGCAGGACAGGCCATGGAGACATGGGAGCCTTGCTACGCTGATGGGCGGGATATAAATTGCCAACAGGCACTCTGGAGAAGAGTACGGTGTGTCCTGAAACAAGTAATAAACACAGCGTAGAGAGCATAGGGCACTTCCACTCATGGGCGTATAAATTGGGAAAACTAAAAATCAAGAAGACACAGGCACCCTAAAGTTTACGGCTGCTCTGTTTCCAAGAACCTCCGCTTCGGTACACCTTCAATATCCCAGGAAAGAGAAAAATGGATAAAGAAATGGTGGTATTTGGCACAATGGAATATCACTCAGCCATGAAATCAATGTCATAAGGCTAGTTAGCAGCATGATGTGTGGATTTTGGTACGATGATTCTAAGTGAAATAAGTCACACAGAAAAAGACACTTATCCTAAGATATCGCTTATAGAGGGAATGTCAAAATCGCTACACTTGAACTGAATTACAAAACAGAACAGAGTCACACCTTTAGAAGACACACTATGGCTGCTTAACGGGAAAGGTGAGGTGGGGTGATGCATAAAACAAGGGTTTGAAATTAGCTCAGACACCGCTCCATAAGCCAAATATGTAATAGACAAGGCCTACTCCCGGCTCAGTGAACTGGACTCAACACCCCCTAGTCACCACATAAGAATATATCTGACTAGTATGAATCTGAAAACCTATGTATCGATATCTCTCTGCAAGTGAATCAAGAGGGTGTAAAGCGGCATAAACACAGCAGGGAAAAGCAGCCAAACCCCATTCTAAACATAAATTACTTTAAAAAACCCACAAAGCAAAGACAGTGAAAGAGAGAGAAATTCTTACAAAATCCATTCAGGGTCTCTGATGCAACCTGGATTGACCATATCTAGACCCACAGCTGGATGAGACATAAGGCTGGACACTCTTGGGGCTGAGAGGATTGGTGAGGTTGGGTGAGCAAATGCAGATACTTTAAAGTAATACCGCGGGGTACCCACCCCATGGGTCTCAAATCTCCAGGTACAAGGGAATCTTCCTACATCAAAACATGCATGGGAAACCCAGAAGATGGTATGCCGTGAGATCGGGAAAGGTTTCTAAAACGCACCTCATTTCTCCTCTCCTTGTGCTCGGGTTCGCCATTCCAGCCGCTTGACTAACCATCTCCCTACTTGGAGAATCAGCACCTTTAACCTACTGTTTCGTCCAGGTTGCAATTTGTCCTGAGGATGAACGGGAAGACGGGGAACCAACGAAAGACTAGCCCTAGGTGTTGGGACAGGCACAGGTCACTCCATTTTCCCATCAGGAAGAAGAATGAACCACAGGCTCAGCCTGCCCCCCAGAACCAAAATAGGGCCTGAAGCAATCCTGCGCTTTTGCGGCCAGCTCCCAAAAAAGCGAGGAGACAAATGGAGCTCAGGGGCACTGCAATTCACAAACGTGCAGAGTTATAAATGAGAACTCTCGTCCACAAATATATTGAGGGAAGGCAACGAAGAGGATTTGAAAGCAAGGCAGATTTGCAGGAAACAGATTTCAGGAGGTAGATTCGACTCGCCTTTAAAGCACATGAAAAGCGGCAAAACGTTGACAATGATGCCCTTGGCCAAAAAGGGCGTATGCGTTTTTTCCTGAATATATTCAGGAAAAAACGCATACGCCCTTTTTGGCCAACCAAGCAAGCCGGAAGGGCAAATCAGCGCTACAAAGAAGTCTCGCTTGCCCTCGGTCAAAAGGGCCATGCTGAACAAACAGTAAAAACCAGAAAAGCAGGACAGGCCATGGAGACATGGGAGCCTTGCTACGCTGATGGGCGGGATATAAATTGCTAACAGGCACTCTGGAGAAGAGTACGGTGTGTCCTGAAACAAGTAATAAACACAGCGTAGAGAGCATAGGGCACTTCCACTCATGGGCGTATAAATTGGGAAAACTAAAAATCAACAAGACACAGGCACCCTAAAGTTTACGGCTGCTCTGTTTCCAAGAACCTCCGCTTCGGTACACCTTCAATATCCCAGGAAAGAGAAAAATGGATAAAGAAATGGTGGTACTTGGCACAATGGAATATCACTCAGCCATGAAATCAATGTCATAAGGCTAGTTAGCAGCATGATGTGTGGATTTAGGTACGATGATTCTAAGTGAAATAAGTCACACAGAAAAAGACACTTATCCTAAGATATCGCTTATAGAGGGAATGTCAAAATCGCTACACTTGAACTGAATTACAAAACAGAACAGAGTCACACCTTTAGCTATGGCTGCTTAACCGGAAAGATGAGGTGGGGTTATGCATAAAACAAGGGTTTGAAATTAGCTCAGACACCGCTCCATAAGCCAAATATGTAATAGACAAGGCCTACTCCCTGCTCAGTGAACTGGACTCAACACCCCCTAGTCACCGCACAAGAATATATCTGACTAGTATGAAACTGAAAACCTATGTATCGATATCTCTCTGCAAGTGAATCAAGAGGGTGTAAAGCGGCATAAACACAGCAGGGAAAAGCAGCCAAACCCCATTCTAAACATACATTACTTTAAAAAACCCACAAAGCAAAGACAGTGAAAGTGAGAGAAATTCTTACAACATCCGTTCAGGGTCTATGATGCAACCTGTATTGACCATATCTAGACCCACAGCTGGATGAGACATAAGGCTGGACACTCTTGGGGCTCAGAGGATTGGTGAGCTTGGGTGAGCAAACGCAGATACTTTAAAGTAACACTGCGGGGAACACACCCCATGGGTCTCAAATCTCCAGGTACAAGGTAATCTTCCTACATCAAAACATGCATGGGAAACCCAGAAGATGGTATGCCGTGAGATCGGGAAAGGTTTCCAAAACGCACCTCATTTCTCCTCTCCTTGTGTTCGGGTTCGCCATTCCAGCCGCTTGACTAACCATCTCCCTACTTGGAGAATCAGCACCTTTAACCTACTGTTTCGTCCAGGTTGCAATTTGTCCTGAGGATGAACGGGAAGACGGGGAACCAACGAAAGACTAGCCCTAGGTGTTGGGACAGGCACAGGTCACTCCATTTTCCCATCAGGAAGAAGAATGAACCACAGGCTCAGCCTGCCCCCCAGAACCAAAATAGGGCCTGAAGCAATCCTGCGCTTTTGCGGCCAGCTCCCAAAAAAGCGAGGAGACAAATGGAGCTCAGGGGCACTGCAATTCACAAACGTGCAGAGTTATAAATGAGAACTCTCGTCCACAAATATATTGAGGGAAGGCAACGAAGAGGATTTGAAAGCAAGGCAGATTTGCAGGAAACAGATTTCAGGAGGTAGATTCGACTCGCCTTTAAAGCACATGAAAAGCGGCAAAACGTTGACAATGATGCCCTTGGCCAAAAAGGGCGTATGCGTTTTTTCCTGAATATATTCAGGAAAAAACGCATACGCCCTTTTTGGCCAACCAAGCAAGCCGGAAGGGCAAATCAGCACTACAAAGAAGTCTCGCTTGCCCTCGGTCAAAAGGGCCATGCTGAACAAAGTGTAAAAACCAGAAAAGCAGGACAGGCCATGGAGACATGGGAGCCTTGCTACGCTGATGGGCGGGATGTAAATTGCCAACAGGCACTCTGGAGAAGAGTACGGTGTGTCCTGAAACAAGTAATAAACACAGCGTAGAGAGCATAGGGCACTTCCACTCAAGGGCGTATAAATTGGGAAAACTAAAAATCAACAAGACACAGGCATCCTAAAGTTTACGGCTGCTCTGTTTCCAAGAACCTCCACTTCGGTACACCTTCAATATCCCAGGAAAGAGAAAAATGGATAAAGAAATGGTGGTACTTGGCACAATGGAATATCACTCAGCCATGAAATCAATGTCATAAGGCTAGTTAGCAGCATGATGAGTGGATTTAGATACGATGATTCTAAGTGAAATAAGTCACACAGAAAAAGACACTTATCCTAAGATATCGCTTATAGAGGGAATGTCAAAATCGCTACACTTGAACTGAATTACAAAACAGAACAGAGTCACACCTTTAGAAGACACACTATGGCTGCTTAACGGGAAAGGTGAGGTGGGGTGATGCATAAAACAAGGGTTTGAAATTAGCTCAGAGACCGCTCCATAAGCCAAATATGTAATAGACAAGGCCTACTCCCTGCTCAGTGAACTGGACTCAACACACCCTAGTCACCACACAAGAATATATCTGACTAGTAAGAATCTGAAAACCTATGTATCGATATCTCTCTGCAAGTGAATCAAGAGGGTGTAAAGCGGCATCAACACAGCAGGGAAAAGCAGCCAAGCCCGATTCTAAACATAAATTACTTTAAAAAACCCACAAAACAAAGACAGTGAAAGAGAGAGAAATTCTTACAAAATCCGTTCAGGGTCTCTGATGCAACCTGGATTGACCATATCTAGACCCACAGCTGGATGAGACATAAGGCTGGACACTCTTGGGGCTGAGAGGATTGGTGAGGTTGGGTGAGCAAACGCAGATACTTTAAAGTAACACTGCGGGGAACACACCCCATGGGTCTCAAATCTCCAGGTACTAGGGAATCTTCCCACATCAAAACATGCATGGGAAAGCCAGAAGATGGTATGCCGTGAGATCGGGAAAGGTTTCCAAAACGCACCTCATTTCTCCTCTCCTTGTGCTCGGGTTCACCATTCCAGCCGCTTGACTAACCATCTCCCTACTTGGAGAATCAGCACCTTTAACTTACTGTTTCGTCCAGGTTGCAATTTGTCCTGAGGATGAACGGGAAGACGGGGAACCAACGAAAGACTAGCCCTAGGTATTGGGACAGGCACAGGTCACTCCATTTTCCCATCAGGAAGAAGAATGAACCACAGGGTCAGCCTGCCCCCCAGAACCAAAATAGGGCCTGAAGCAATCCTCCGCTTTTGCGGCCAGCTCCCAAAAAAGCGAGGAGACAAATGGAGCTCAGGGGCACTGAAATTCACAAACGTGCAGAGTTATAAATGAGAACTCTCGTCCACAAATATATTGAGGGAAGGCAAGGAAGAGGATTTGAAAGCAAGGCAGATTTGCAGGAAACAGATTTCAGGAGGTAGATTCGACTCGCCTTTAAAGCACATGAAAAGCGGCAAAACGTTGACAATGATGCCCTTGGCCAAAAAGGGCGTATGCGTTTTTTCCTGAATATATTCAGGAAAAAACGCATACGCCCTTTTTGGCCAAACAAGCAAGCCGGAAGGGCAAATCAGCGGTACAAAGAAGTCTCGCTTGCCCTCGGTCAAAAGGGCCATGCTGAACAAACAGTAAAAACCAGAAAAGCAGGACAGGCCATGGAGACATGGGAGACTTGCTACGCTGATGGGCGGGATATAAATTGCCAACAGGCACTCTGGAGAAGTGTACGGTGTGTCCTGAAACAAGTAATAAACACAGCGTAGAGAGCATAGGGAACTTCCACTCAAGGGCGTATAAATTGGGAAAACTAAAAATCAACAAGACACAGGCCCCCTAAAGTTTACTGCTGCTCTGTTTCCAAGAACCTCCACTTCGGTACACCTTCAATATCCCAGGAAATAGAAAAATGGATAAAGAAATGGTGGTACTTGGCACAATGGAATATCACTCAGCCATGAAATCAATGTCATAAGGCGAGTTAGCAGCATGATGAGTGGATTTAGATACGATGATTCTAAGTGAAATAAGTCACACAGAAAAAGACACTTATCCTAAGATATCGCTTATAGAGGGAATGTCAAAATCGCTACACTTGAACTGAATTTCAAAACAGAACAGAGTCACACCTTTAGAAGACACACTATGGCTGCTTAACGGGAAAGGTGAGTTGGGGTGATGTATAAAACAAGGGTTTGAAATTAGCTCAGAGACCGCTCCATAAGCCAAATATGTAATAGACAAGGCCTACTCCCTGCTCAGTGAACTGGACTCAACACACCCTAGTCACCACACAAGAATATATCTGACTAGTAAGAATCTGAAAACCTATGTATCGATATCTCTCTGCAAGTGAATCAAGAGGGTGTAAAGCGGCATCAACACAGCAGGGAAAAGCAGCCAAACCCCATTCTAAACATAAATTACTTTAAAAAACCCACAAAACAAAGACAGTGAAAGAGAGAGAAATTCTTACAAAATCCGATCAGGGTCTATGATGCAACCTGGATTGACCATATCTAGACCCACAGCTGAATGAGACAGAAGGCTGGACACTCTTGGGGCTGAGAGGATTGGTGAGGTTGGGTGAGCAAACGCAGATACTTTAAAGTAACATTGCGGGGAACACACCCCATGGGTCTCAAATCTCCAGGTACAAGGGCATCTTCCTACATCAAAACATGCATGGGAAACCCAGAAGATGGTATGCCATGAGATCGGGAAAGGTTTCTAAAACGCACTTCATTTCTCCTCTCCTTGTGCTCGGGTTCGCCATTCCAGCCGCTTGACTAACCATCTCCCTACTTGGAGAATAAGCACCTTTAACCTCCTGATTGTACAGGTTGCAATTTGTCCTGAGGATGAACGGGAAGACGCGGAACCAACGAGAGACGAGCCCTAGGTGTTGGGACAGGCATAGGTCACTCCATTTTACCATCAGGAAGAAGAATGAACCACAGGCTCAGCCTGCCCACCAGAACCAAAATAGGGTCTGAAGCAATCCTGCGCTTTTGCGGCCAGCTCCCAAAAAAGCGAGGAGAAAAATGGAGCTCAGGGGCACTGCAATTCACAAACGTGCAGAGTTATAAATGAGAACTCTCGTCCACAAATATATTGAGGGAAGGCAACGAAGAGGATTTGAAAGCAAGGCAGATTTGCAGGGAACAGATTTCAGGAGGTAGATTCGACTCGCCTTTAAAGCACATGAAAAGCGGCAAAACGTTGACAATGATGACCTTGGCCAAAAAGGGCGTATGCGTTTTTTCCTGAATATATTCAGGAAAAAACGCATACGCCCTTTTTGGCCAACCAAGCAAGCCGGAAGGGCAAATCAGCGCTACAAAGAAGTCTCGCTTGCCCTCGGTCAAAAGGGCCATGCTGAACAAACAGTAAAAACCAGAAAAGCAGGACAGGCCATGGAGACATGGGAGCCTTGCTACGCTGATGGGCGGGATATAAATTGCCAACAGGCACTCTGGAGAAGAGTACGGTGTGTCCTGAAACAAGTAATAAACACAGCGTAGAGAGCATAGGGCACTTCCACTCATGGGCGTATAAATTGGGAAAACTAAAAATCAAGAAGACACAGGCACCCTAAAGTTTACGGCTGCTCTGTTTCCAAGAACCTCCGCTTCGGTACACCTTCAATATCCCAGGAAAGAGAAAAATGGATAAAGAAATGGTGGTATTTGGCACAATGGAATATCACTCAGCCATGAAATCAATGTCATAAGGCTAGTTAGCAGCATGATGTGTGGATTTTGGTACGATGATTCTAAGTGAAATAAGTCACACAGAAAAAGACACTTATCCTAAGATATCGCTTATAGAGGGAATGTCAAAATCGCTACACTTGAACTGAATTACAAAACAGAACAGAGTCACACCTTTAGAAGACACACTATGGCTGCTTAACGGGAAAGGTGAGGTGGGGTGATGCATAAAACAAGGGTTTGAAATCAGCTCAGAGACCGCTCCATAAGCCAAATATGTAATAGACAAGGCCTACTCCCGGCTCAGTGAACTGGACTCAACACCCCCTAGTCACCACATAAGAATATATCTGACTAGTATGAATCTGAAAACCTATGTATCGATATCTCTCTGCAAGTGAATCAAGAGGGTGTAAAGCGGCATAAACACAGCAGGGAAAAGCAGCCAAACCCCATTCTAAACATAAATTACTTTAAAAAACCCACAAAGCAAAGACAGTGAAAGAGAGAGAAATTCTTACAAAATCCATTCAGGGTCTCTGATGCAACCTGGATTGACCATATCTAGACCCACAGCTGGATGAGACATAAGGCTGGACACTCTTGGGGCTGAGAGGATTGGTGAGGTTGGGTGAGCAAATGCAGATACTTTAAAGTAATACCGCGGGGTACCCACCCCATGGGTCTCAAATCTCCAGGTACAAGGGAATCTTCCTACATCAAAACATGCATGGGAAACCCAGAAGATGGTATGCCGTGAGATCGGGAAAGGTTTCTAAAACGCACCTCATTTCTCCTCTCCTTGTGCTCGGGTTCGCCATTCCAGCCGCTTGACTAACCATCTCCCTACTTGGAGAATCAGCACCTTTAACCTACTGTTTCGTCCAGGTTGCAATTTGTCCTGAGGATGAACGGGAAGACGGGGAACCAACGAAAGACTAGCCCTAGGTGTTGGGACAGGCACAGGTCACTCCATTTTCCCATCAGGAAGAAGAATGAACCACAGGCTCAGCCTGCCCCCCAGAACCAAAATAGGGCCTGAAGCAATCCTGCGCTTTTGCGGCCAGCTCCCAAAAAAGCGAGTAGACAAATGGAGCTCAGGGGCACTGCAATTCACAAACGTGCAGAGTTATAAATGAGAACTCTCGTCCACAAATATATTGAGGGAAGGCAACGAAGAGGATTTGAAAGCAAGGCAGATTTGCAGGAAACAGATTTCAGGAGGTAGATTCGACTCGCCTTTAAAGCACATGAAAAGCGGCAAAACGTTGACAATGATGCCCTTGGCCAAAACGGGCGTATGCGTTTTTTCCTGAATATATTCAGGAAAAAACGCATACGCCCGTTTTGGCCAACCAAGCAAGCCGAAAGGGCAAATCAGCGCTACAAAGAAGTCTCGCTTGCCTTCGGTCAAAAGGGCCATGCTGAACAAAGTGTAAAAACCAGAAAAGCAGGACAGGCCATGGAGACATGGGAGCCTTGCTACGCTGATGGGCGGGACGTAAATTGCCAACAGGCACTCTGGAGAAGAGTACGGTGTGTCCTGAAACAAGTAATAAACACAGCGTAGAGAGCATAGGGCACTTCCACTCAAGGGCGTATAAATTGGGAAAACTAAAAATCAACAAGACACAGGCACCCTAAAGTTTACGGCTGCTCTGTTTCCAAGAACCTCCACTTCGGTACACCTTCAATATCCCAGGAAACAGAAAAATGGATAAAGAAATGGTGGTACTTGGCACAATGGAATATCACTCAGCCATGAAATCAATGTCATAAGGCTAGTTAGCAGCATGATGAGTGGATTTAGATACGATGATTCTAAGTGAAATAAGTCACACAGAAAAAGAGACTTATCCTAAGATATCGCTTATAGAGGGAATGTCAAAATCGCTACACTTGAACTGAATTACAAATCAGAACAGAGTCACACCTTTAGAAGACACACTATGGCTGCTTAATGGGAAAGGTGAGGTGGGGTGATGCATAAAACAAGGGTTTGAAATTAGCTCAGAGACCGCTCCATAAGCCAAATATGTAATAGACAAGGCCTACTCCCTGCTCAGTGAACTGGACTCAACACACCCTAGTCACCACACAAGAATATATCTGACTAGTAAGAATCTGAAAACCTATGTATCGATATCTCTCTGCAAGTGAATCAAGAGGGTGTAAAGCGGCATCAACACAGCAGGGAAAAGCAGCCAAGCCCGATTCTAAACATAAATTACTTTAAAAAACCCACAAAACAAAGACAGTGAAAGAGAGAGAAATTCTTACAAAATCCGTTCAGGGTCTCTGATGCAACCTGGATTGACCATATCTAGACCCACAGCTGGATGAGACATAAAGCTGGACACTCTTGGGGCTGAGAGGATTGGTGAGGTTGGGTGAGCAAACGCAGATACTTTAAAATAACACTGCGGAGAACACACCCCATGGGTCTCAAATCTCCAGTTACAAGGGAATCTTCCTACATCAAAACATGCATGGGAAACCCAGAAGATGGTATGCCATGAGATCGGGAAAGGTTTCTAAAACGCACCTCATTTCTCCTCTCCTTGTGCTCGGGTTCGCCATTCCAGCCGCTTGACTAACCATCTCCCTACTTGGAGAATCAGCACCTTTAACCTACTGTTTCGTCCAGGTTGCAATTTGTCCTGAGGATGAACGGGAAGACGGGGAACCAACGAAAGACTAGCCCTAGGTGTTGGGACAGGTACAGGTCACTCTATTTTCCCATCAGGAAGAAGAATGAACCACAGGCTCAGCCTGCCCCCCAGAACCAAAATAGGGCCTGAAGCAATCCTGCGCTTTTGCGGCCAGCTCCCAAAAAAGCGAGGAGACCAATGGAGCTCAGGGGCACTGCAATTCACAAACGTGCAGAGTTATAAATGAGAACTCTCGTCCACAAATATATTGAGGGAAGGCAACGAAGAGGATTTGAAAGCAAGGCAGATTTGCAGGAAACAGATTTCAGGAGGTAGATTCGACTCGCCTTTAAAGCACATGAAAAGCGGCAAAACGTTGACAATGATGCCCTTGGCCAAAAAGGGCGTATGCGTTTTTTCCTGAATATATTCAGGAAAAAACGCATACGCCCTTTTTGGCCAACCAAGCAAGCCGGAAGGGAAAATCAGCGCTACAGAGAAGTCTCGCTTGCCCTCGGTCAAAAGGGCCATGCTGAACAAAGGGTAAAAACCAGAAAAGCAGGACAGGCCATGGAGACATGGGAGCCTTGCTACGCTGATGGGCGGGATGTAAATTGCCAACAGGCACTCTGGAGAAGAGTACGGTGTGTCCTGAAACAAGTAATAAACACAGCGTAGAGAGCATAGGGCATTTCCACTCAAGGGCGTATAAATTGGGAAAACTAAAAATCAACAAGACACAGGCACCCTAAAGTTTACGGCTGCTCTGTTTCCAAGAACCTCCACTTCGGTACACCTTCAATATCCCAGGAAAGAGAAAAATGGATAAAGAAATGGTGGTACTTGGCACAATGGAATATCACTCAGCCATGAAATCAATGTCATAAGGCTAGTTAGCAACATGATGAGTGGATTTAGATACGATGATTCTAAGTGAAATAAGTCACACAGAAAAAGACACTTATCCTAAGATATCGCTTATAGAGGGAATGTCAAAATCGCTACACTTGAACTGAATTACAAAACAGAACAGAGTCACACCTTTAGAAGACACACTATGGCTGCTTAACGGGAAAGGTGAGGAGGGGTGATGCATAAAACAAGGGTTTGAAATTAGCTCAGACACCGCTCCATAAGCCAAATATGTAATAGACAAGGCCTACTCCCTGCTCAGTGAACTGGACTCAACACCCCCTAGTCACCGCACAAGAATATATCTGACTAGTATGAATCTGAAAACCTATGTATCGATATCTCTCTGCAAGTGAATCAAGAGGGTGTAAAGCGGCATAAACACAGCAGGGAAAAGCAGCCAAACCCCATTCTAAACATACATTACTTTAAAAAACCCACAAAGCAAAGACAGTGAAAGAGAGAGAAATTCTTACAAAATCCGATCAGGGTCTCTGATGCAACCTGGATTGACCATATCTAGACCCACAGCTGGATGAGACATAAGGCTGGACACTCTTGGGGCTGAGAGGATTGGTGAGGTTGGGTGAGCAAATGCAGATACTTTAAAGTAATACCGCGTGGTACCCACCCCATGGGTCTCAAATCTCCAGGTACAAGGGAATCTTCCTACATCAAAACATGCATGGGAAACCCAGAAGATGGTATGCCGTGAGATCGGGAAAGGTTTCTAAAACGCACCTCATTTCTCCTCTCCTTGTGCTCGGGTTCGCCATTCCAGCTGCTTGACTAACCATCTCCCTACTTGGAGAATCAGCACCTTTAACCTACTGTTTCGTCCAGGTTGCAATTTGTCCTGAGGATGAACGGGAAGACGGGGAACCAACGAAAGACTAGCCCTAGGTGTTGGGACAGGCACAGGTCACTCCATTCTCCCATCAGGAAGAAGAATGAACCACAGGCTCAGCCTGCCCCCCAGAACCAAAATAGGGCCTGAAGCAATCCTGCGCTTTTGCGGCCAGCTCCCAAAAAAGCGAGGAGACAAATGGAGCTCAGGGGCACTGCAATTCACAAACGTGCAGAGTTATAAATGAGAACTCTCGTCCACAAATATATTGAGGGAAGGCAACGAAGAGGATTTGAAAGCAAGGCAGATTTGCAGGAAACAGATTTCAGGAGGTAGATTCGACTCGCCTTTAAAGCATATGAAAAGCGGCAAAACGTTGACAATGATGCCCTTGGCCAAAAAGGGCGTATGCGTTTTTTCCTGAATATATTCAGGAAAAAACGCATACGCCCTTTTTGTCCAACCAAGCAAGCTGGAAGGGCAGATCAGCGCTACAAAGAAGTCTCGCTTGCCCTCGGTCAAAAGGGCCATGCTGAACAAAGTGTAAAAACCAGAAAAGCAGGACAGGCCATGGAGACATGGGAGCCTTGCTACGCTGATGGGCGGGATGTAAATTGCCAACAGGCACTCTGGAGAAGAGTACGGTGTGTCCTGAAACAAGTAATAAACACACCGTAGAGAGCATAGGGCACTTCCACTCATGGGCGTATAAATTGGGAAAACTAAAAATCAACAAGACACAGGCACCCTAAAGTTTACGGCTGCTCTGTTTCCAAGAACCTCCGCTTCGGTACACCTTCAATATCCCAGGAAAGAGAAAAATGGATAAAGAAATGGTGGTACTTGGCACAATGGAATATCACTCAGCCATGAAATCAATGTCATAAGGCTAGTTAGCAGCATGATGAGTGGATTTAGATACGATGATTCTAAGTGAAATAAGTCACACAGAAAAAGACACTTATCCTAAGATATCGCTTATAGAGGGAATGTCAAAATCGCTACACTTGAACTGAATTACAAAACAGAACAGAGTCACACCTTTAGAAGACACACTATGGCTGTTTAACGTGAAAGGTGAGGTGGGGTGATGCATAAAACAAGGGTTTGAAATTAGCTCAGAGACCGCTCCATAAGCCAAATATGTAATAGGCAAGGCCTACTCCCTGCTCAGTGAACTGGACTCAACACACCCTAGTCACCACACAAGAATATATCTGACTAGTAAGAATCTGAAAACCTATGTATCGATATCTCTCTGCAATTGAATCAAGAGGGTGTAAAGCGGCATCAACACAGCAGGGAAAAGCAGCCAAGCCCGATTGTAAACATACATTACTTAAAAAAACCCACAAAACAAAGACAGTGAAAGAGAGAGAAATTCTTACAAAATCCGTTCAGGGTCTCTGATGCAACCTGGATTGACCATATCTAGACCCACAGCTGGATGAGACATAAGGCTGGACACTCTTGGGGCTGAGAGGATTGGTGAGGTTGGGTGAGCAAACGCAGATATTTTAAAGTAACACTGCGGGGAACACACCCCATGGGTCTCAAATCTCCAGGTACAAGGGAATCTTCCTACATCAAAACATGCATGGGAAACCCAGAAGATGGTATGCCATGAGATCGGGAAAGGTTTCTAAAACGCACCTCATTTCTCCTCTCCTTGTGCTCGGGTTCGCCATTCCAGTCGCTTGACTAACCATCTCCCTACTTGGAGAATCAGCACCTTTAACCTCCTGATTGTACAGGTTGCAATTTATCCTGAGGATGAACGGGAAGACGCGGAACCAACGAGAGACGAGCCCTAGGTGTTGGGACAGGCATAGGTCACTCCATTTTCCCATCAGGAAGAAGAATGAACCACAGGCTCAGCCTGCCCCCCAGAACCAAAATAGGGCCTGAAGCAATCCTGCTCTTTTGCGGCCAGCTCCCAAAAAAGCGAGGAGACAAATGGAGCTCAGGGGCACTGCAATTCACAAACGTGCAGAGTTATAAATGAGAACTCTCGTCCACAAATATATTGAGGGAAGGCAACGAAGAGGATTTGAAAGCAAGGCAGATTTGCAGGAAACAGATTTCAGGAGGTAGATTCGACTCGCCTTTAAAGCACATGAAAAGCGGCAAAACGTTGACAATGATGCCCTTGGCCAAAAAGGGCGTATGCGTTTTTTCCTGAATATATTCAGGAAAAAACGCATACGCCCTTTTTGGCCAACCAAGCAAGCCGGAAGGGCAAATCAGCACTACAAAGAAGGCTCGCTTGCCCTCGGTCAAAAGGGCCATGCTGAACAAAGTGTAAAAACCAGAAAAGCAGGACAGGCCATGGAGACATGGGAGCCTTGCTAAGCTGATGGGCGGGATATAAATTGCTAACAGGCACTCTGGAGAAGAGTACGGTGTGTCCTGAAACAAGTAATAAACACAGCGTAGAGAGCATAGGGCACTTCCACTCATGGGCGTATAAATTGGGAAAAATAAAAATCAACAAGACACAGGCACCCTAAAGTTTACGGCTGCTCTGTTTCCAAGAACCTCCACTTCGGTACACCTTCAATATCCCAGGAAAGAGAAAAATGGATAAAGAAATGGTGGTACTTGGCACAATGGAATATCACTCAGCCATGAAATCAATGTCATAAGGCTAGTTAGCAGCATGATGAGTGGATTTAGGTACGATGATTCTAAGTGAAATAAGTCACACAGAAAAAGACACTTATTCTAAGATATCGCTTATAGAGCGAATGTCAAAATCGCTACACTTGAACTGAATTACAAAACAGAACAGAGTCACACCTTTAGAAGACACACTATGGCTACTTAACGGGAAAGGTGAGGTGGGGTGATGCATAAAACAAGGGTTTGAAATTAGCTCAGACACCGCTCCATAAGCCAAATATGTAATAGACAAGGCCTACTCCCTGCTCAGTGAACTGGACTCAACACATCCTAGTCACCACACAAGAATATATCTGACTAGTAAGAATCTGAAAACCTATGTATCGATATCTCTCTGCAAGTGAATCAAGAGGGTGTAAAGCGGCATCAACACAGCAGGGAAAAGCAGCCAAACCCCATTCTAAACATACATTACTTTAAAAAACCCACAAAGCAAAGACAGTGAAAGAGAGAGAAATTCTTACAAAATCCGTTCAGGGTCTCTGATGCAACCTGGATTGACCATATCTAGAGCCACAGCTGGATGTGACATAAGGCTGGACACTCTTGGGGCTGAGAGGATTGGTGAGGTTGGGTGAGCAAATTCAGATACTTTAAAGTAATACCACGGGGTACCCACCACATGGGTCTCAAATCTCCAGGTACAAGGGAATCTTCCTACATCAAAACATGCATGGGAAACCCAGAAGATGGTATGCCGTGAGATCGGGAAAGGTTTCTAAAACGCACCTCATTTCTCCTCTCCTTGTGCTCGGGTTCGCCATTCCAGCCGCTTGACTAACCATCTCCCTACTTGGAGAATCATCACCTTTAACCTACTGTTTCGTCCAGGTTGCAATTTGTCCTGAGGATGAACGGGAAGACGGGGAACCAACGAAAGACTAGCCCTAGGTGTTGGGACAGGCACAGGTCACTCCATTTTCCCATCAGGAAGAAGAATGAACCACAGGCTCAGCCTGCCCCCCCAGAACCAAAATAGGGCCTGAAGCAATCCTGCGCTTTTGCGGCCAGCTCCCAAAAAAGCGAGTAGATAAATGGAGCTCAGGGGCACTGCAATTCACAAACGTGCAGAGTTATAAATGAGAACTCTCGTCCACAAATATATTGAGGGAAGGCAACGAAGAGGATTTGAAAGCAAGGCAGATTTGCAGGAAACAGATTTCAGGAGGTAGATTCGACTCGCCTTTAAAGCACATGAAAAGCGGCAAAACGTTGACAATGATGCCCTTGGCCAAAAAGGGCGTATGCGTTTTTTCCTGAATATATTCAGGAAAAAACGCATACGCCCTTTTTGGCCAACCAAGCAAGCCGGAAGGGCAAATCAGCGCTACAAAGAAGTCTCGCTTGCCCTCGGTCAAAAGGGCCATGCTGAACAAAGTGTAAAAACCAGAAAAGCAGGACAGGCCATGGAGACATGGGAGCCTTGTTATGCTGATGGGCAGGATATAAATTGCTAACAGGCACTCTGGAGAAGAGTACGGTGTGTCCTGAAACAAGTAATAAACACAGCGTAGAGAGCATAGGGCACTTCCACTCATGGGCGTATAAATTGGGAAAACTAAAAATCAACAAGACACAGGCACCCTAAAGTTCACGGCTGCTCTGTTTCCAAGAACCTCCGCTTCGGTACACCTTCAATATCCCAGGAAAGAGAAAAATGGATAAAGAAATGGTGGTACTTGGCACAATGGAATATCACTCAGCCATGAAATCAATGTCATAAGGCTAGTTAGCAGCATGATGTGTGGATTTAGGTACGATGATTCTAAGTGAAATAACTCACACAGAAAAAGACACTTATCCTAAGATATCGCTTATAGAGGGAATGTCAAAATCGCTACACTTGAACTGAATTACAAAACAGAACAGAGTCACACCTTTAGCTATGGCTGCTTAACCGGAAAGGTGAGGTGGGGTGATGCATAAAACAAGGGTTTGAAATTAGCTCAGACACCGCTCCATAAGCCAAATATGTAATAGACAAGGCCTACTCCCTGCTCAGTGAACTGGACTCAACACCCCCTAGTCACCGCACAAGAATATATCTGACTAGTATGAATCTGAAAACCTATGTATCGATATCTCTCTGCAAGTGAATCAAGAGGGTGTAAAGCGGCATAAACACAGCAGGGAAAAGCAGCCAAACCCCATTCTAAACATACATTACTTTAAAAAACCCACAAAGCAAAGACAGTGAAAGTGAGAGAAATTCTTACAACATCCGTTCAGGGTCTATGATGCAACCTGTATTGACCATATCTAGACCCACAGCTGGATGAGACATAAGGCTGGACACTCTTGGGGCTGAGAGGATTGGTGAGGTTGGGTGAGCAAACGCAGATACTTTAAAGTAACACTGCGGGGAACACACCCCATGGGTCTCAAATCTCCAGGTACAAGGGAATCTTCCTACATCAAAACATGCATGGGAAAGCCAGAAGATGGTATGCCGTGAGATCGGGAAAGGTTTCTAAAACGCACCTCATTTCTCCTCTCCTTGTGCTCGGGTTCACCATTCCAGCCGCTTGACTAACCATCTCCCTACTTGGAGAATCAGCACCTTTAACCTACTGTTTCGTCCAGGTTGCAATTTGTCCTGAGGATGAACGGGAAGACGGGGAACCAACGAAAGACTAGCCCTAGGTGTTGGGACAGGCACAGGTCACTCCATTTTCCCATCAGGAAGAAGAATGAACCACAGGCTCAGCCTGCCCCCCAGAACCAAAATAGGGCCTGAAGCAATCCTGCGCTTTTGCGGCCAGCTCCCAAAAAAGCGAGGAGACAAATGGAGCTCAGGGGCACTGCAATTCACAAACGTGCAGAGTTATAAATGAGAACTCTCGTCCACAAATATATTGAGGGAAGGCAACGAAGAGGATTTGAAAGCAAGGCAGATTTGCAGGAAACAGATTTCAGGAGGTAGATTCGACTCGCCTTTAAAGCACATGAAAAGCGGCAAAACGTTGACAATGATGCCCTTGGCCAAAAAGGGCGTATGCGTTTTTTCCTGAATATATTCAGGAAAAAACGCATACGCCCTTTTTGGCCAACCAAGCAAGCCGGAAGGGCAAATCAGCGCTACAAAGAAGTCTCGCTTGCCCTCGGTCAAAAGGGCCATGCTGAACAAAGTGTAAAAACCAGAAAAGCAGGACAGGCCATGGAGACATGGGAGCCTTGCTACGCTGATGGGCGGGATGTAAATTGCCAACAGGCACTCTGGAGAAGAGTACGGTGTGTCCTGAAACAAGTAATAAACACAGCGTAGAGAGCATAGGGCACTTCCACTAAAGGGCGTATAAATTGGGAAAACTAAAAATCAACAAGACACAGGCACCCTAAAGTTTACGGCTGCTCTGTTTCCAAGAACCTCCACTTCGGTACACCTTCAATATCCCAGGAAAGAGAAAAATGGATAAAGAAATGGTGGTACTTGGCACAATGGAATATCACTCAGCCATGAAATCAATGTCATAAGGCTAGTTAGCAGCATGATGAGTGGATTTAGATACGATGATTCTAAGTGAAATAAGTCACACAGAAAAAGACACTTATCCTAAGATATCGCTTATAGAGGGAATGTCAAAATCGCTACACTTGAACTGAATTACAAAACAGAACAGAGTCACACCTTTAGAAGACACACTATGGCTGCTTAACGGGAAAGGTGAGGTGGGGTGATGCATAAAACAAGGGTTTGAAATTAGCTCAGAGACCGCTCCATAAGCCAAATATGTAATAGACAAGGCCTACTCCCTGCTCAGTGAACTGGACTCAACACACCCTAGTCACCACAAAAGAATATATCTGACTAGTAAGAATCTGAAAACCTATGTATCGATATCTCTCTGCAAGTGAATCAAGAGGGTGTAAAGCGGCATCAACACAGCAGGGAAAAGCAGCCAAGCCCGATTCTAAACATAAATTACTTTAAAAAACCCACAAAACAAAGACAGTGAAAGAGAGAGAAATTCTTACAAAATCCGTTCAGGGTCTCTGATGCAACCTGGATTGACCATATCTAGACCCACAGCTGGATGAGACAGAAGGCTGGACACTCTTGGGGCTGAGAGGATTGGTGAGGTTGGGTGAGCAAACGCAGATACTTTAAAGTAACACTGCAGGGAACACACCCCATGGGTCTCAAATCTCCAGGTACAAGGGCATCTTCCTACATCAAAACATGCATGGGAAACCCAGAAGATGATATGCCATGAGATCGGGAAAGGTTTCTAAAACGCACCTCATTTCTCCTCTCCTTGTGCTCGGGTTCGCCATTCCAGCCGCTTGACTAACCATCTCCCTACTTGGAGAATCAGCACCTTTAACCTCCTGATTGTACAGGTTGCAATTTGTCCTGAGGATGAACGGGAAGACGGGGAACCAACGAGAGACGAGCCCTAGGTGTTGGGACAGGCATAGGTCACTCCATTTTCCCATCAGGAAGAAGAATGAACCACAGGCTCAGCCTGCCCCCCAGAACCAAAATAGGGCCTGAAGCAATCCTGCGCTTTTGCTGCCAGCTCCCAAAAAAGCGAGGAGACAAATGGAGCTCAGGGGCACTGCAATTCACAAACGTGCAGAGTTATAAATGAGAACTCTCGTCCACAAATATATTGAGGGAAGGCAACGAAGAGGATTTGAAAGCAAGGCAGATTTGCAGGAAACAGATTTCAGGAGGTAGATTCGACTCGCCTTTAAAGCACATGAAAAGCGGCAAAACGTTGACAATGATGCCCTTGGCCAAAAAGGGCGTATGCGTTTTTTCCTGAATATATTCAGGAAAAAACGCATACGCCCTTTTTGGCCAACCAAGCAAGCCGGAAGGGCAAATCAGCGCTACAAAGAAGTCTCGCTTGCCCTCGGTCAAAAGGGCCATGCTGAACAAACAGTAAAAACCAGAAAAGCAGGACAGGCCATGGAGACATGGGAGCCTTTTTACGCTGATGGGCGGGATATAAATTGCTAACAGGCACTCTGGAGAAGAGTACGGTGTGTCCTGAAACAAGTAATAAACACAGCGTAGAGAGCATAGGGCACTTCCACTCATGGGCGTATAAATTGGGAAAACTAAAAATCAACAAGACACAGGCACCCTAAAGTTTACGGCTGCTCTGTTTCCAAGAACCTCCGCTTCGGTACACCTTCAATATCCCAGGAAAGAGAAAAATGGATAAAGAAATGGTGGTACTTGGCACAATGGAATATCACTCAGCCATGAAATCAATGTCATAAGGCTAGTTAGCAGCATGATGTGTGGATTTAGGTACGATGATTCTAAGTGAAATAAGTCACACAGAAAAAGACACTTATCCTAAGATATCGCTTATAGAGGGAATGTCAAAATCGCTACACTTGAACTGAATTACAAAACAGAACAGAGTCACACCTTTAGCTATGGCTGCTTAACCGGAAAGGTGAGGTGGGGTGATGCATAAAACAAGGGTTTGAAATTAGCTCAGACACCGCTCCATAAGCCAAATATGTAATAGACAAGGCCTACTCCCTGCTCAGTGAACTGGACTCAACACCCCCTAGTCACCGCACAAGAATATATCTGACTAGTATGAATCTGAAAACCTATGTATCGATATCTCTCTGCAAGTGAATCAAGAGGGTGTAAAGCGGCATAAACACAGCAGGGAAAAGCAGCCAAACCCCATTCTAAACATACATTACTTTAAAAAACCCACAAAGCAAAGACAGTGAAAGTGAGAGAAATTCTTACAACATCCGTTCAGGGTCTATGATGCAACCTGTATTGACCATATCTAGACCCACAGCTGGATGAGACATAAGGCTGGACACTCTTGGGGCTGAGAGGATTGGTGAGGTTGGGTGAGCAAACGCAGATACTTTAAAGTAACACTGCGGGAAACACACCCCATGGGTCTCAAATCTCCAGGTACAAGGGAATCTTCCTACATCAAAACATGCATGGGAAACCCAGAAGATGGTATGCCGTGAGATCGGGAAAGGTTTCTAAAACGCACCTCATTTCTCCTCTCCTTGTGCTCGGGTTCGCCATTCCAGCCGCTTGACTAACCATCTCCCTACTTGGAGAATCAGCACCTTTAACCTACTGTTTCGTCCAGGTTGCAATTTGTCCTGAGGATGAACGGGAAGACGGGGAACCAACGAAAGACTAGCCCTAGGTGTTGGGACAGGCACAGGTCACTCCATTTTCCCATCAGGAAGAAGAATGAACCACAGGCTCAGCCTGCCCCCCAGAACCAAAATAGGGCCTGAAGCAATCCTGCGCTTTTGCGGCCAGCTCCCAAAAAAGCGAGGAGACAAATGGAGCTCAGGGGCACTGCAATTCACAAACGTGCAGAGTTATAAATGAGAACTCTCGTCCACAAATATATTGAGGGAAGGCAACGAAGAGGATTTGAAAGCAAGGCAGATTTGCAGGAAACAGATTTCAGGAGGTAGATTCGACTAGCCTTTAAAGCACATGAAAAGCGGCAAAACGTTGACAATGATGCCCTTGGCCAAAAAGGGCGTATGCGTTTTTTCCTGAATATATTCAGGAAAAAACGCATACGCCCTTTTTGGCCAACCAAGCAAGCCGGAAGGGCAAATCAGCACTACAAAGAAGTCTCGCTTGCCCTCGGTCAAAAGGGCCATGCTGAACAAAGTGTAAAAACCAGAAAAGCAGGACAGGCCATGGAGACATGGGAGCCTTGCTACGCTGATGGGCGGGATGTAAATTGCCAACAGGCACTCTGGAGAAGAGTACGGTGTGTCCTGAAACAAGTAATAAACACAGCGTAGAGAGCATAGGGCACTTCCACTCAAGGGCGTATAAATTGGGAAAACTAAAAATCAACAAGACACAGGCATCCTAAAGTTTACGGCTGCTCTGTTTCCAAGAACCTCCACTTCGGTACACCTTCAATATCCCAGGAAAGAGAAAAATGGATAAAGAAATGGTGGTACTTGGCACAATGGAATATCACTCAGCCATGAAATCAATGTCATAAGGCTAGTTAGCAGCATGATGAGTGGATTTAGATACGATGATTCTAAGTGAAATAAGTCACACAGAAAAAGACACTTATCCTAAGATATCGCTTATAGAGGGAATGTCAAAATCGCTACACTTGAACTGAATTACAAAACAGAACAGAGTCACACCTTTAGAAGACACACTATGGCTGCTTAACGGGAAAGGTGAGGTGGGGTGATGCATAAAACAAGGGTTTGAAATTAGCTCAGAGACCGCTCCATAAGCCAAATATGTAATAGACAAGGCCTACTCCCTGCTCAGTGAACTGGACTCAACACACCCTAGTCACCACACAAGAATATATCTGACTAGTAAGAATCTGAAAACCTATGTATCGATATCTCTCTGCAAGTGAATCAAGAGGGTGTAAAGCGGCATCAACACAGCAGGGAAAAGCAGCCAAGCCCGATTCTAAACATAAATTACTTTAAAAAACCCACAAAACAAAGACAGTGAAAGAGAGAGAAATTCTTACAAAATCCGTTCAGGGTCTCTGATGCAACCTGGATTGACCATATCTAGACCCACAGCTGGATGAGACATAAGGCTGGACACTCTGGGGGCTGAGAGGATTGGTGAGCTTGGTGAGCAAACGCAGATACTTTAAAGTAACACTGCGGGGAACACACCCCATGGGTCTCAAATCTCCAGGTACATGGGAATCTTCCCACATCAAAACATGCATGGGAAAGCCAGAAGATGGTATGCCGTGAGATCGGGAAAGGTTTCCAAAACGCACCTCATTTCTCCTCTCCTTGTGCTCGGGTTCACCATTCCAGCCGCTTGACTAACCATCTCCCTACTTGGAGAATCAGCACCTTTAACCTACTGTTTCGTCCAGGTTGCAATTTGTCCTGAGGATGAACGGGAAGACGGGGAACCAACGAAAGACTAGCCCTAGGTGCTGGGACAGGCACAGGTCACTCCATTTTCCCATCAGGAAGAAGAATGAACCACAGGCTCAGCCTGCCCCCCAGAACCAAAATAGGGCCTGAAGCAATCCTGCGCTTTTGCGGCCAGCTCCCAAAAAAGCGAGGAGACAAATGGAGCTCAGGGGCACTGCAATTCACAAACATGCAGAGTTATAAATGAGAACTCTCGTCCACAAATATATTGAGGGAAGGCAACGAAGAGGATTTGAAAGCAAGGCAGATTTGCAGGAAACAGATTTCAGGAGGTAGATTCGACTCGCCTTTAAAGCACATGAAAAGCGGCTAAACGTTGACAATGATGCCCTTGGCCAAAAAGGGCGTATGCGTTTTTTCCTGAATATATTCAGGAAAAAACGCATACGCCCTTTTTGGCCAACCAAGCAAGCCGGAAGGGCAAATCAGCGCTACAAAGAAGTCTCGCTTGCCCTCGGTCAAAAGGGCCATGCTGAACAAACAGTAAAAACCAGAAAAGCAGGACAGGCCATGGAGACATGGGAGCCTTGCTACGCTGATTGGTGGGATATAAATTGCCAACAGGCACTCTGGAGAAGAGTACGGTGTGTCCTGAAACAAGTAATAAACACAGCGTAGAGAGCATAGGGCACTTCCACTCATGGGCGTATAAATTGGTAAACTAAGAATCAACAAGACACAGGCACCCTAAAGTTTACGGTTGCTCTGTTTCCAAGAACCTCCGCATCGGTACACCTTCAATATCCCAGGAAAGAGAAAAATGGATAAAGAAATGGTGGTACTTGGCACAATGGAATATCACTCAGCCATGAAATCAATGTCATAAGGCTAGTTAGCTGCATGATGAGTGGATTTAGATACGATGATTCTAAGTGAAATAAGTCACACAGAAAAAGACACTTATCCTAAGATATCGCTTATAGAGGGAATGTCAAAATCGCTACACTTGAACTGAATTACAAAACAGAACAGAGTCACACCATTAGAAGACACACTATGGCTGCTTAACGGGAAACGTGAGGTGGGGTGATGCATAGAACAATGGTTTGAAATTAGCTCAGAGACCGCTCCATAAGCCAAATATGTAATAGACAAGGCCTACTCCCTGCTCAGTGAACTGGACTCAACACCCCCTAGTCACCGCACAGGAATATATCCGACTAGTATGAATCTGAAAACCTATGTATCGATATCTCTCTGCAAGTGAATCAAGAGGGTGTAAAGCGGCATAAACACAGCAGGGAAAAGCAGCCAAACCCCATTCTAAACATACATTACTTTAAAAAACCCACAAAAGAAAGACAGTGAAAGAGAGAGAAATTCTTACAAAATCCGTTCAGGGTCTCTGATGCAACCTGGATTGACCATATCTAGACCCACAGCTGGATGAGACATAAGGCTGGACACTCTTGGGGCTGAGAGGATTGGTGAGGTTGGGTGAGCAAACACAGATACTTTAAATTAACACTGCGGGGAACACACCCCATGGGTCTCAAATCTCCAGGTACAAGGGAATCTTCCTACATCAAAACATGCATGGGAAACCCAGAAGATGGTATGCCATGAGATCGGGAAAGGTTTCTAAAACGCACCTCATTTCTCCTCTCCTTGTGCTCGGGTTCGCCATTCCAGCCGCTTGACTAACTATCTCCCTACTTGGAGAATCAGCACCTTTAACCTCCTGATTGTACAGGTTGAAATTTGTCCTGAGGATGAACGGGAAGACGCGGAACCAACGAGAGACGAGCCCTAGGTGTTGGGACAGGCATAGGTCACTCCATTTTCCCATCAGGAAGAAGAATGAACCACAGGCTCAGCCTGCCCCCCAGAACCAAAATAGGGCCTGAAGCAATCCTGCGCTTTTGCGGCCAGCTCCCAAAAAAGCGAGGAGACAAATGGAGCTCAGGGGCACTGCAATTCACAAACGTGCAGAGTTATAAATGAGAACTCTCGTCCACAAATATATTGAGGGAAGGCAACGAAGAGGATTTGAAAGCAAGGCAGATTTGCAGGAAACAGATTTCAGGAGGTAGATTCGACTCGCCTTTAAAGCACATGAAAAGCGGCAAAACGTTGACAATGATGCCCTTGGCCAAAAAGGGCGTATGCGTTTTTTCCTGAATATATTCAGGAAAAAACGCATACGCCCTTTTTGCCAACCAAGCAAGCCGGAAGGGCAAATCAGCGCTACAAAGAAGTCTCGCTTGCCCTCGGTCAAAAGGGCCATGCTGAACAAACAGAAAAAACCAGAAAAGCAGGACAGGCCATGGAGACATGGGAGCCTTGCTACGCTGATGGGCGGGATATAAATTGCCAACAGGCACTCTGGAGAAGAGTACGGTGTGTCCTGAAACAAGTAATAAACACAGCGTAGAGAGCATAGGGCACTTCCACTCATGGGCGTATAAATTGGGAAAACTAAAAATCAACAAGACACAGGCACCCTAAAGTTTACGGCTGCTCTGTTTCCAAGAACCTCCACTTCGGTACACCTTCAATATCCCAGGAAAGAGAAAAATGGATAAAGAAATGGTGGTACTTGGCACAATGGAATATCACTCAGCCATGAAATCAATGTCATAAGGCTAGTTAGCAGCATGATGTGTGGATTTAGGTACGATGATTCTAAGGGAAATAAGTCACACAGAAAAAGACACTTATCCTAAGATATCGCTTATAGAGGGAATGTCAAAATCGCTACACTTGAACTGAATTACAAAACAGAACAGAGTCACACCTTTAGAAGACACACTATGGCTGCTTAACCGGAAAGGTGAGGTGGGGTGATGCATAAAACAAGGGTTTGAAATTAGCTCAGACACCGCTCCATAAGCCAAATATGTAATAGACAAGGCCTACTCCCTGCTCAGTGAACTGGACTCAACACCCCCTAGTCACCGCACAAGAATATATCTGACTAGTATGAATCTGAAAACCTATGTATCGATATCTCTCTGCAAGTGAATCAAGATGGTGTAAAGCGGCATAAACACAGCAGGGAAAAGCAGCCAAACCCCATTCTAAACATACATTACGTTAAAAAACCCACAAAGCAAAGACAGTGAAAGTGAGAGAAATTCTTACAACATCCGTTCAGGGTCTATGATGCAACCTGTATTGACCATATCTAGACCCACAGCTGGATGAGACATAAGGCTGGACACTCTTGGGGCTGAGAGGATTGGTGAGGTTGGGTGAGCAAACGCAGATACTTTAAAGTAACACTGCGGGAAACACACCCCATGGGTCTCAAATCTCCAGGTACAAGGGAATCTTCCTACATCAAAACATGCATGGGAAACCCAGAAGATGGTATGCCGTGAGATCGGGAAAGGTTTCTAAAACGCACCTCATTTCTCCTCTCCTTGTGCTCGGGTTCGCCATTCCAGCCGCTTGACTAACCATCTCCCTACTTGGAGAATCAGCACCTTTAACCTCCTGTTTCGTCCAGGTTGCAATTTGTCCTGAGGATGAACGGGAAGACGGGGAACCAACGAAAGACTAGCCCTAGGTGTTGGGACAGGCACAGGTCACTCCATTTTCCCATCAGGAAGAAGAATGAACCACAGGCTCAGCCTGCCCCCAGAACCAAAATAGGGCCTGAAGCAATCCTGCGCTTTTGCGGCCAGCTCCCAAAAAAGCGAGGAGACAAATGGAGCTCAGGGGCACTGCAATTCACAAACGTGCAGAGTTATAAATGAGAACTCACGTCCACAAATATATTGAGGGAAGGCAACGAAGAGGATTTGAAAGCAAGGCAGATTTGCAGGAAACAGATTTCAGGAGGTAGATTCGACTCGCCTTTAAAGCACATGAAAAGCGGCAAAACGTTGACAATGATGCCCTTGGCCAAAAAGGGCGTATGCGTTTTTTCCTGAATATATTCAGGAAAAAACGCATACGCCCTTTTTGGCCAACCAAGCAAGCCGGAAGGGCAAATCAGCGCTACAAAGAAGTCTCGCTTGCCCTCGGTCAAAAGGGCCATGCTGAACAAAGTGTAAAAACCAGAAAAGCAGGACAGGCCATGGAGACATGGGAGCCTTGCTACGCTGATGGGCGGGATGTAAATTGCCAGCAGGCACTCTGGAGAAGAGTACGGTGTGTCCTGAAACAAGTAATAAACACAGCGTAGAGAGCATAGGGCACTTCCACTCAAGGGCGTATAAATTGGGAAAACTAAAAATCAACAAGACACAGGCACCCTAAAGTTTACGGCTGCTCTGTTTCCAAAAACCTCCACTTCGGTACACCTTCAATATCCCAGGAAAGAGAAAAATGGATAAAGAAATGGTGGTACTTGGCACAGTGGAATATCACTCAGCCATGAAATCAATGTCATAAGGCTAGTTAGCAGCATGATGAGTGGATTTAGATACGATGATTCTAAGTGAAATAAGTCACACAGAAAAAGACACTTATCCTAAGATATCGCTTATAGAGGGAATGTCAAAATCGCTACACTTGAACTGAATTACAAAACAGAACAGAGTCACACCTTTAGAAGACACACTATGGCTGCTTAACGGGAAAGGTGAGGTGGGGTGATGCATAAAAGAAGGGTTTGAAATTAGCTCAGAGACCGCTCCATAAGCCAAATATGTAATAGACAAGGCCTACTCCCTGCTCAGTGAACTGGACTCAACACACCCTAGTCACCACACAAGAATATATCTGACTAGTAAGAATCTGAAAACCTATGTATCGATATTTCTCTGCAAGTGAATCAAGAGGGTGTAAAGTGGCATCAACACAGCAGGGAAAAGCAGCCAAACCCCATTCTAAACATAAATTAGTTTAAAAAACCCACAAAACACAGACAGTGAAAGAGAGAGAAATTCTTACAAAATCCGTTCAGGGTCTATGATGCAACCTGGATTGACCATATCTAGACCCACAGCTGGATGAGACAGAAGGCTGGACACTCTTGGGGCTGAGAGAATTGGTGAGGTTGGGTGAGCAAACGCAGATACTTTAAAGTAACACTGCGGGGAACACACCCCATGGGTCTCAAATCTCCAGGTACAAGGGCATCTTCCTACATCAAAACATGCATGGGAAACCCAGAAGATGGTATGCCATGAGATCGGGAAAGGTTTCTAAAACGCACCTCATTTCTCCTCTCCTTGTGCTCGGGTTCGCCATTCCAGCCGCTTGACTAACCATCTCCCTACTTGGAGAATCAGCACCTTTAACCTACTGTTTCGTTCAGGTTGCAATTTGTCCTGAGGATGAACGGGAAGACGCGGAACCAACGAGAGACGAGCCCTAGGTGTTGGGACAGGCATAGGTCACTCCATTTTCCCATCAGGAAGAAGAATGAACCACAGGCTCAGCCTGCCCCCCAGAACCAAAATAGGGCCTGAAGCAATCCTGCGCTTTTGCGGCCAGCTCCCAAAAAAGCGAGGAGACAAATGGAAATGGAGCTCAGGGGCACTGCAATTCACAAACGTGCAGAGTTATAAATGAGAACTCTCGTCCACAAATATATTGAGGGAAGGCAACGAAGAGGATTTGAAAGCAAGGCAGATTTGCAGGAAACAGATTTCAGGAGGTAGATTCGACTCGCCTTTAAAGCACATGAAAAGCGGCAAAACGTTGACAATGATGCCCTTGGCCAAAAAGGGCGTATGCGTTTTTTCCTGAATATATTCAGGAAAAAACGCATACGCCCTTTTTGGCCAACCAAGCAAGCCGGAAGGGCAAATCAGCGCTACAAAGAAGTCTCGCTTGCCCTCGGTCAAAAGGGCCATGCTGAACAAACAGAAAAAACCAGAAAAGCAGGACAGGCCATGGAGACATGGGAGCCTTGCTACGCTGATGGGCGGGATATAAATTGCCAACAGGCACTCTGGAGAAGAGTACGGTGTGTCCTGAAACAAGTAATAAACACAGCGTAGAGAGCATAGGGCACTTCCACTCATGGGCGTATAAATTGGGAAAACTAAAAATCAACAAGACACAGGCACCCTAAAGTTTACGGCTGCTCTGTTTCCAAGAACCTCCACTTCGGTACACCTTCAATATCCCAGGAAAGAGAAAAATGGATAAAGAAATGGTGGTACTTGGCACAATGGAATATCACTCAGCCATGAAATCAATGTCATAAGGCTAGTTAGCAGCATGATGAGTGGATTTAGGTACGATGATTCTAAGGGAAATAAGTCACACAGAAAAAGACACTTATCCTAAGATATCGCTTATAGAGGGAATGTCAAAATCGCTACACTTGAACTGAATTACAAAACAGAACAGAGTCACACCTTTAGAAGACACACTATGGCTGCTTAACCGGAAAGGTGAGGTGGGGTGATGCATAAAACAAGGGTTTGAAATTAGCTCAGACACCGCTCCATAAGCCAAATATGTAATAGACAAGGCCTACTCCCTGCTCAGTGAACTGGACTCAACACCCCCTAGTCACCGCACAAGAATATATCTGACTAGTATGAATCTGAAAACCTATGTATCGATATCTCTCTGCAAGTGAATCAAGATGGTATAAAGCGGCATAAACACAGCAGGGAAAAGCAGCCAAACCCCATTCTAAACATACATTACGTTAAAAAACCCACAAAGCAAAGACAGTGAAAGTGAGAGAAATTCTTACAACATCCGTTCAGGGTCTATGATGCAACCTGTATTGACCATATCTAGACCCACAGCTGGATGAGACATAAGGCTGGACACTCTTGGGGCTGAGAGGATTGGTGAGGTTGGGTGAGCAAACGCAGATACTTTAAAGTAACACTGCGGGGAACACACCCCATGGGTCTCAAATCTCCAGGTACAAGGGAATCTTCCTACATCAAAACATGCATGGGAAAGCCAGAAGATGGTATGCCGTGAGATCGGGAAAGGTTTCTAAAACGCACCTCATTTCTCCTCTCCTTGTGCTCGGGTTCGCCATTCCAGCCGCTTGACTAACCATCTCCCTACTTGGAGAATCAGCACCTTTAACCTACTGTTTCGTCCAGGTTGCAATTTGTCCTGAGGATGAACGGGAAGACGGGGAACCAACGAAAGACTAGCCCTAGGTGTTGGGACAGGCACAGGTCACTCCATTTTCCCATCAGGAAGAAGAATGAACCACAGGCTCAGCCTGCCCCCAGAACCAAAATAGGGCCTGAAGCAATCCTGCGCTTTTGCGGCCAGCTCCCAAAAAAGCGAGGAGACAAATGGAGCTCAGGGGCACTGCAATTCACAAACGTGCAGAGTTATAAATGAGAACTCTCGTCCACAAATATATTGAGGGAAGGCAACGAAGAGGATTTGAAAGCAAGGCAGATTTGCAGGAAACAGATTTCAGGAGGTAGATTCGACTCGCCTTTAAAGCACATGAAAAGCGGCAAAACGTTGACAATGATGCCCTTGGCCAAAAAGGGCGTATGCGTTTTTTCCTGAATATATTCAGGAAAAAACGCATACGCCCTTTTTGGCCAACCAAGCAAGCCGGAAGGGCAAATCAGCGCTACAAAGAAGTCTCGCTTGCCCTCGGTCAAAAGGGCCATGCTGAACAAAGTGTAAAAACCAGAAAAGCAGGACAGGCCATGGAGACATGGGAGCCTTGCTACGCTGATGGGCGGGATGTAAATTGCCAGCAGGCACTCTGGAGAAGAGTACGGTGTGTCCTGAAACAAGTAATAAACACAGCGTAGAGAGCATAGGGCACTTCCACTCAAGGGCGTATAAATTGGGAAAACTAAAAATCAACAAGACACAGGCACCCTAAAGTTTACGGCTGCTCTGTTTCCAAAAACCTCCACTTCGGTACACCTTCAATATCCCAGGAAAGAGAAAAATGGATAAAGAAATGGTGGTACTTGGCACAGTGGAATATCACTCAGCCATGAAATCAATGTCATAAGGCTAGTTAGCAGCATGATGAGTGGATTTAGATACGATGATTCTAAGTGAAATAAGTCACACAGAAAAAGACACTTATCCTAAGATATCGCTTATAGAGGGAATGTCAAAATCGCTACACTTGAACTGAATTACAAAACAGAACAGAGTCACACCTTTAGAAGACACACTATGGCTGCTTAACGGGAAAGGTGAGGTGGGGTGATGCATAAAACAAGGGTTTGAAATTAGCTCAGAGACCGCTCCATAAGCCAAATATGTAATAGACAAGGCCTACTCCCTGCTCAGTGAACTGGACTCAACACACCCTAGTCACCACACAAGAATATATCTGACTAGTAAGAATCTGAAAACCTATGTATCGATATCTCTCTGCAAGTGAATCAAGAGGGTGTAAAGCGGCATCAACACAGCAGGGAAAAGCAGCCAAGCCCGATTCTAAACATAAATTACTTTAAAAAACCCACAAAACAAAGACAGTGAAAGAGAGAGAAATTCTTACAAAATCCGTTCAGGGTCTCTGATGCAACCTGGATTGACCATATCTAGACCCACAGCTGGATGAGCCAGAAGGCTGGACACTCTTGGGGCTGAGAGGATTGGTGAGGTTGGGTGAGCAAACGCAGATACTTTAAAGTAACACTGCGGGGAACACACCCCATCGGTCTCAAATCTCCAGGTACAAGGGAATCTTCCTACATCAAAACATGCATGGGAAAGCCAGAAGATGGTATGCCGTGAGATCGGGAAAGGTTTCCAAAACGCACCTCATTTCTCCTCTCCTTGTGCTCGGGTTCACCATTCCAGCCGCTTGACTAACCATCTCCCTACTTGGAGAATCAGCACCTTTAACCTACTGTTTCGTCCAGGTTGCAATTTGTCCTGAGGATGAACGGGAAGACGGGGAACCAACGACAGACTAGCCCTAGGTATTGGGACAGGCACAGGTCACTCCATTTTCCCATCAGGAAGAAGAATGAACCACAGGCTCAGCCTGCCCCCCAGAACCAAAATAGGGCCTGAAGCAATCCTGCGCTTTTGCGGCCAGCTCCCAAAAAAGCGAGGAGACAAATGGAGCTCAGGGTCACTGCAATTCACAAACGTGCAGAGTTATAAATGAGAACTCTCGTCCACAAATATATTGAGGGAAGGCAACGAAGAGGATTTGAAAGCAAGGCAGATTTGCAGGAAACAGATTTCAGGAGGTAGATTCGACTCGCTTTAAAGCACATGAAAAGCGGCAAAACGTTGACAATGATGCCCTTGGCCAAAAAGGGCGTATGCGTTTTTTCCTGAATATATTCAGGAAAAAACGCATACGCCCTTTTTGGCCAACCAAGCAAGCTGGAAGGGCAAATCAGCGCTACAAAGAAGTCTCGCTTGCCCTAGGTCAAAAGGGCCATGCTGAACAAAGTGTAAAAACCAGAAAAGCAGGACAGGCCATGGAGACATGGGAGCCTTGCTACGCTGATGGGCGGGATGTAAATTGCCAACAGGCACTCTGGAGAAGAGTACGGTGTGTCCTGAAACAAGTAATAAACACAGCGATGAGAGCATAGGGCACTTCCACTCATGGGCGTATAAATTGGGAAAACTAAAAATCAACAAGACACAGGCACCCTAAAGTTTACGGCTGCTCTGTTTCCAAGAACCTCCACTTCGGTACACCTTCAATATCCCAGGAAAGAGAAAAATGGATAAAGAAATGGTGGTACTTGGCACAATGGAATATCACTCAGCCATGAAATCAATGTCATAAGGCTAGTTAGCAGCATGATGAGTGGATTTAGATACGATGATTCTAAGTGAAATAAGTCACACAGAAAAAGACACTTATCCTAAGATATCGCTTATAGAGGGAATGTCAAAATCGCTACACTTGAACTGAATTACAAAACAGAACAGAGTCACACCTTTAGAAGACACACTATGGCTGCTTAACCGGAAAGGTGAGGTGGGGTGATGCATAAAACAAGGGTTTGAAATTAGCTCAGAGACCGCTCCATAAGCCAAATATGTAATAGACAAGGCCTACTCCCTGCTCAGTGAACTGGACTCAACACACCCTAGTCAACACACAAGAATATATCTGACTAGTAAGAATCTGAAAACCTATGTATCGATATCTCTCTGCAAGTGAATCAAGAGGGTGTAAAGCGGCATCAACACAGCAGGGAAAAGCAGCCAAGCCCGATTCTAAACATAAATTACTTTAAAAAACCCACAAAACAAAGACAGTGAAAGAGAGAGAAATTCTTACAAAATCCGTTCAGGGTCTCTGATGCAACCTGGATTGACCATATCTAGACCCACAGCTGGATGAGACAGAAGGCTGGACACTCTTGGGGCTGAGAGGATTGGTGAGGTTGGGTGAGCAAACGCAGATACTTTAAAGTAACACTGCGGGGAACACACCCCATGGGTCTCAAATCTCCAGGTACAAGGGCATCTTCCTACATCAAAACATGCATGGGAAAGCCTGAAGATGGTATGCCGTGAGATCGGGAAAGGTTTCTAAAACGCACCTCATTTCTCCTCTCCTTGTGCTCGGGTTCGCCATTCCAGCCGCTTGACTAACCATCTCCCTACTTGGAGAATCAGCACCTTTAACCTACTGTTTCGTCCAGGTTGCAATTTGTCCTGAGGATGAACGGGAAGACGGGGAACCAACGAAAGACTAGCCCTAGGTGTTGGGACAGGCACAGGTCACTCCATTTTCCCATCAGGAAGAAGAATGAACCACAGGCTCAGCCTGCCCCCCAGAACCAAAATAGGGCCTGAAGCAATCCTGCGCTTTTGCGGCCAGCTCCCAAGAAAGCGAGGAGACAAATGGAGCTCAGGGGCACTGCAATTCACAAACGTGCAGAGTTATAAATGAGAACTCTCGTCCACAAATATATTGAGGGAAGGCAACGAAGAGGATTTGAAAGCAAGGCAGATTTGCAGGAAACAGATTTCAGGAGGTAGATTCGACTCGCCTTTAAAGCACATGAAAAGCGGCAAAACGTTGACAATGATGCCCTTGGCCAAAAAGGGCGTATGCGTTTTTTCCTGAATATATTCAGGAAAAAACGCATACGCCCTTTTTGGCCAACCAAGCAAGCCGGAAGGGCAAATCAGCGCTACAAAGAAGTCTCGCTTGCCCTCGGTCAAAAGGGCCATGCTGAACAAAGTGTAAAAACCAGAAAAGCAGGACAGGCCATGGAGACATGGGAGCCTTGCTACGCTGATGGGCGGGATGTAAATTGCCAACAGGCACTCTGGAGAAGAGTACGGTGTGTCCTGAAACAAGTAATAAACACAGCGTAGAGAGCATAGGGCACTTCCACTCAAGGGCCTATAAATTGGGAAAACTAAAAATCAACAAGACACAGGCACCCTAAAGTTTACGGCTGCTCTGTTTCCAAGAACCTCCACTTCGGTACACCTTCAATATCCCAGGAAAGAGAAAAATGGATAAAGAAATGGTGGTACTTGGCACAATGGAATATCACTCAGCCATGAAATCAATGTCATAAGGCTAGTTAGCAGCATGATGAGTGGATTTAGATACGATGATTCTAAGTGAAATAAGTCACACAGAAAAAGACACTTATCCTAAGATATCGCTTATAGAGGGAATGTCAAAATCGCTACACTTGAACTCAATTACAAAACAGAACAGAGTCACACCTTTAGAAGACACACTACGGCTGCTTAACGGGAAAGGTGAGGTGGGGTGATGCATAAAACAAGGGTTTGAAATTAGCTCAGAGACCGCTCCATAAGCCAAATATGTAATAGACAAGGCCTACTCCCTGCTCAGTGAACTGGACTCAACACACCCTAGTCACCACACAAGAATATATCTGACTAGTAAGAATCTGAAAACCTATGTATCGATATCTCTCTGCAAGTGAATCAAGAGGGTGTAAAGCGGCATCAACACAGCAGGGAAAAGCAGCCAAGCCCGATTCTAAACATAAATTACTTTAAAAAACCCACAAAACAAAGACAGTGAAAGAGAGAGAAATTCTTACAAAATCCGTTCAGGGTCTATGATGCAACCTGGATTGACCATATCTAGACCCACAGCTGGATGAGACATAAGGCTGGACACTCTTGGGGCTGAGAGGATTGGTGAGGTTGGGTGAGCAAACGCAGATACTTTAAAGTAACACTGCGGGGAACACACCCCATGGGTCTCAAATCTCCAGGTACAAGGGCATCTTCCTACATCAAAACATGCATGGGAAAGCCAGAAGATGGTATGCCGTGAGATCGGGAAAGGTTTCCAAAACGCACCTCATTTCTCCTCTCCTTGTGCTCGGGTTCGCCATTCCAGCCGCTTGACTAACCATCTCCCTACTTGGAGAATCAGCACCTTTAACCTACTGTTTCGTCCAGGTTGCAATTTGTCCTGAGGATGAACGGGAAGACGGGGAACCAACGAAAGACTAGCCCTAGGTATTGGGACAGGCACAGGTCACTCCATTTTCCCATCAGGAAGAAGAATGAACCACAGGCTCAGCCTGCCCCCCAGAACCAAAATAGGGCCTGAAGCAATGCAGCGCTTTTGCGGCCAGCTCCCAAAAAAGCGAGGAGACAAATGGAGCTCAGGGGCACTGCAATTCACAAACGTGCAGAGTTATAAATGAGAACTCTCGTCCACAAATATATTGAGGGAAGGCAACGAAGAGGATTTGAAAGCAAGGCAGATTTGCAGGAAACAGATTTCAGGAGGTAGATTCGACTCGCTTTAAAGCACATGAAAAGCGGCAAAACGTTGACAATGATGCCCTTGGCCAAAAAGGGCGTATGCGTTTTTTCCTGAATATATTCAGGAAAAAACGCATACGCCCTTTTTGGCCAACCAAGCAAGCTGGAAGGGCAAATCAGCGCTACAAAGAAGTCTCGCTTGCCCTAGGTCAAAAGGGCCATGCTGAACAAAGTGTAAAAACCAGAAAAGCAGGACAGGCCATGGAGACATGGGAGCCTTGCTACGCTGATGGGCGGGATGTAAATTGCCAACAGGCACTCTGGAGAAGAGTACGGTGTGTCCTGAAACAAGTAATAAACACAGCGTAGAGAGCATAGGGCACTTCCACTCATGGGCGTATAAATTGGGAAAACTAAAAATCAACAAGACACAGGCACCCTAAAGTTTACGGCTGCTCTGTTTCCAAGAACCTCCACTTCGGTACACCTTCAATATCCCAGGAAAGAGAAAAATGGATAAAGAAATGGTGGTACTTGGCACAATGGAATATCACTCAGCCATGAAATCAATGTCATAAGGCTAGTTAGCAGCATGATGAGTGGATTTAGATACGATGATTCTAAGTGAAATAAGTCACACAGAAAAAGACACTTATCCTAAGATATCGCTTATAGAGGGAATGTCAAAATCGCTACACTTGAACTGAATTACAAAACAGAACAGAGCCACACCTTTAGAAGACACACTATGGCTGCTTAACGGGAAAGGTGAGGTGGGGTGATGCATAAAACAAGGGTTTGAAATTAGCTCAGAGACCGCTCCATAAGCCAAATATGTAATAGACAAGGCCTACTCCCTGCTCAGTGAACTGGACTCAACACACCTAGTCACCACACAAGAATATATCTGACTAGTAAGAATCTGAAAACCTATGTATCGATATCTCTCTGCAAGTGAATCAAGAGGGTGTAAAGCGGCATCAACACAGCAGGGAAAAGCAGCCAAGCCCGATTCTAAACATAAATTACTTTAAAAAACCCACAAAACAAAGACAGTGAAAGAGAGAGAAATTCTTACAAAATCCGTTCAGGGTCTCTGATGCAACCTGGATTGACCATATGTAGACCCACAGCTGGATGAGACAGAAGGCTGGACACTCTTGGGGCTGAGAGGATTGGTGAGGTTGGGTGAGCAAACGCAGATACTTTAAAGTAACACTGCGGGGAACACACCCCATGGGTCTCAAATCTCCAGGTACAAGGGCATCTTCCTACATCAAAACATGCATGGGAAACCCAGAAGATGGTATGCCATGAGATCAGGAAAGGTTTCTAGAACGCACCTCATTTCTCCTCTCCTTGTGCTCGGGTTCGCCATTCCAGCCGCTTGACTAACCATCTCCCTACTTGGAGAATCAGCACCTTTAACCTCCTGATTGTACAGGTTGCAATTTGTCCTGAGGATGAACGGGAAGACGCGGAACCAACGAGAGACGAGCCCTAGGTGCTGGGAAAGGCATAGGTCACTCCATTTTCCCATCAGGAAGAAGAATGAACCACAGGCTCAGCCTGACCCCAGAACCAAAATAGGGCCTGAAGCAATCCTGCGCTTTTGCGGCCAGCTCCCAAAAAAGCGAGGAGACAAATGGAGCTCAGGGGCACTGCAATTCACAAACGTGCAGAGTTATAAATGAGAACTCTCGTCCACAAATATATTGAGGGAAGGCAACGAAGAGGATTTGAAAGCAAGGCAGATTTGCAGGAAACAGATTTCAGGAGGTAGATTCGACTCGCCTTTAAAGCACATGAAAAGCGGCAAAACGTTGACAATGATGCCCTTGGCCAAAAAGGGCGTATGCGTTTTTTCCTGAATATATTCAGGAAAAAACGCATACGCCCTTTTTGGCCAACCAAGCAAGCCGGAAGGGCAAATCAGCGCTACAAAGAAGTCTCGCTTGCCCTCGGTCAAAAGGGCCATGCTGAACAAACAGTAAAAACCAGTAAAGCAGGACAGGCCATGGAGACATGGGAGCCTTGCTACGCTGATGGGCGGGATATAAATTGCCAACAGGCACTCTGGAGAAGAGTACGGTGTGTCCTGAAACAAGTAATAAACACAGCGTAGAGAGCATAGGGCACTTCCACTCATGGGCGTATAAATTGGGAAAACTAAAAATCAACAAGACACAGGCACCCTAAAGTTTACGGCTGCTCTGTTTCCAAGAACCTCCGCTTCGGTACACCTTCAATATCCCAGGAAAGAGAAAAATGGATAAAGAAATGGTGGTACTTGGCACAATGGAATATCACTCAGCCATGAAATCAATGTCATAAGGCTAGTTAGCAGCATGATGAGTGGATTTAGATACGATGATTCTAAGTGAAATAAGTCACACAGAAAAAGACACTTATCCTAAGATATCGCTTATAGAGGGAATGTCCAAATCGCTACACTTGAACTGAATTACAAAACAGAACAGAGTCACACCTTTAGAAGACACACTATGGCTGCTTAACCGGAAAGGTGAGGTGGGGTGATGCATAAAACAAGGGTTTGAAATTAGCTCAGACACCGCTCCATAAGCCAAATATGTAATAGACAAGGCCTACTCCCTGCTCAGTGAACTGGACTCAACACCCCCTAGTCACCGCACAAGAATATATCTGACTAGTATGAATCTGAAAACCTATGTATCGATATCTCTCTGCAAGTGAATCAAGAGGGTGTAAAGCGGCATCAACACAGCAGGGAAAAGCAGCCAAGCCCGATTCTAAACATAAATTACCTTAAAAAACCCACAAAACAAAGACAGTGAAAGAGAGAGAAATTCTTACAAAATCCGTTCAGGGTCTCTGATGCAACCTGGATTGACCATATCTAGACCCACAGCTGGATGAGACAGAAGGCTGGACACTCTTGGGGCTGAGAGGATTGGTGAGGTTGGGTGAGCAAATGCAGATTCTTTAAAGTAACACTGCGGGGAACACACCCCATGGGTCTCAAATCTCCAGGTACAAGGGCATCTTCCTACATCAAAACATGCATGGGAAAGCCAGAAGATGGTATGCCGTGAGATCGGGAAAGGTTTCCAAAACGCACCTCATTTCTCCTCTCCTTGTGCTCGGGTTCGCCATTCCAGCTGCTTGACTAACCATCTCCCTACTTGGAGAATCAGCACCTTTAACCTACTGTTTCGTCCAGGTTGCAATTTGTCCTGAGGATGAACGGGAAGACGGGGAACCAACGAAAGACTAGCCCTAGGTGTTGGGACAGGCACAGGTCACTCCATTTTCCCATCAGGAAGAAGAATGAACCACAGGCTCAGCCTGCCCCCCAGAACCAAAATAGGGCCTGAAGCAATCCTGCGCTTTTGCGGCCAGCTCCCAAAAAAGCGAGGAGACAAATGGAGCTCAGGGGCACTGCAATTCACAAACGTGCAGAGTTATAAATGAGAACTCTCGTCCACAAATATATTGAGGGAAGGCAACGAAGAGGATTTGAAAGCAAGGCAGATTTGCAGGAAACAGATTTCAGGAGGTAGATTCGACTCGCCTTTAAAGCACATGAAAAGCGGCAAAACGTTGACAATGATGCCCTTGGCCAAAAAGGGCGTATGCGTTTTTTCCTGAATATATTCAGGAAAAAACGCATACGCCCTTTTTGGCCAACCAAGCAAGCCGGAAGGGCAAATCAGCGCTACAAAGAAGTCTCGCTTGCCCTCGGTCAAAAGGGCAATGCTGAACAAAGTGTAAAAACCAGAAAAGCAGGACAGGCCATGGAGACATGGGAGCCTTGCTACGCTGATGGGCGGGATATAAATTGCCAACAGGCACTCTGGAGAAGAGTACGGTGTGTCCTGAAACAAGTAATAAACACAGCGATGAGAGCATAGGGCACTTCCACTCATGGGCGTATAAATTGGGAAAACTAAAAATCAACAAGACACAGGCACCCTAAAGTTTACGGCTGCTCTGTTTCCAAGAACCTCCACTTCGGTACACCTTCAATATCCCAGGAAAGAGAAAAATGGATAAAGAAATGGTGGTACTTGGCACAATGGAATATCACTCAGCCATGAAATCAATGTCATAAGGCTAGTTAGCAGCATGATGAGTGGATTTAGATTCGATGATTCTAAGTGAAATAAGTCACACAGAAAAAGACACTTATCCTAAGATATCGCTTATAGAGGGAATGTCAAAATCGCTACACTTGAACTGAATTACAAAACAGAACAGAGTCACACCTTTAGAAGACACACTATGGCTGCTTAACGGGAAAGGTGAGGTGGGGTGATGCATAAAACAAGGGTTTGAAATTAGCTCAGAGACCGCTCCATAAGCCAAATATGTAATAGACAAGGCCTACTCCCTGCTCAGTGAACTGGACTCAACACACCCTAGTCAACACACAAGAATATATCTGACTAGTAAGAATCTGAAAACCTATGTATCGATATCTCTCTGCAAGTGAATCAAGAGGGTGTAAAGCGGCATCAACACAGCAGGGAAAAGCAGCCAAGCCCGATTCTAAACATAAATTACTTTAAAAAACCCACAAAACAAAGACAGTGAAAGAGAGAGAAATTCTTACAAAATCCGTTCAGGGTCTCTGATGCAACCTGGATTGACCATATCTAGACCCACAGCTGGATGAGACAGAAGGCTGGACACTCTTGGGGCTGAGAGGATTGGTGAGGTTGGGTGAGCAAACGCAGATACTTTAAAGTAACACTGCGGGGAACACACCCCATGGGTCTCAAATCTCCAGGTACAAGGGCATCTTCCTACATCAAAACATGCATGGGAAAGCCTGAAGATGGTATGCCGTGAGATCGGGAAAGGTTTCTAAAACGCACCTCATTTCTCCTCTCCTTGTGCTCGGGTTCGCCATTCCAGCCGCTTGACTAACCATCTCCCTACTTGGAGAATCAGCACCTTTAACCTACTGTTTCGTCCAGGTTGCAATTTGTCCTGAGGATGAACGGGAAGACGGGGAACCAACGAAAGACTAGCCCTAGGTGTTGGGACAGGCACAGGTCACTCCATTTTCCCATCAGGAAGAAGAATGAACCACAGGCTCAGCCTGCCCCCCAGAACCAAAATAGGGCCTGAAGCAATCCTGCGCTTTTGCGGCCAGCTCCCAAGAAAGCGAGGAGACAAATGGAGCTCAGGGGCACTGCAATTCACAAACGTGCAGAGTTATAAATGAGAACTCTCGTCCACAAATATATTGAGGGAAGGCAACGAAGAGGATTTGAAAGCAAGGCAGATTTGCAGGAAACAGATTTCAGGAGGTAGATTCGACTCGCCTTTAAAGCACATGAAAAGCGGCAAAACGTTGACAATGATGCCCTTGGCCAAAAAGGGCGTATGCGTTTTTTCCTGAATATATTCAGGAAAAAACGCATACGCCCTTTTTGGCCAACCAAGCAAGCCGGAAGGGCAAATCAGCGCTACAAAAAAGTCTCGCTTGCCCTCGGTCAAAAGGGCCATGCTGAACAAAGTGTAAAAACCAGAAAAGCAGGACAGGCCATGGAGACATGGGAGCCTTGCTACGCTGATGGGCGGGATGTAAATTGCCAACAGGCACTCTGGAGAAGAGTACGGTGTGTCCTGAAACAAGTAATAAACACAGCGTAGAGAGCATAGGGCACTTCCACTCAAGGGCCTATAAATTGGGAAAACTAAAAATCAACAAGACACAGGCACCCTAAAGTTTACGGCTGCTCTGTTTCCAAGAACCTCCACTTCGGTACACCTTCAATATCCCAGGAAAGAGAAAAATGGATAAAGAAATGGTGGTACTTGGCACAATGGAATATCACTCAGCCATGAAATCAATGTCATAAGGCTAGTTAGCAGCATGATGAGTGGATTTAGATACGATGATTCTAAGTGAAATAAGTCACACAGAAAAAGACACTTATCCTAAGATATCGCTTATAGAGGGAATGTCAAAATCGCTACACTTGAACTCAATTACAAAACAGAACAGAGTCACACCTTTAGAAGACACACTACGGCTGCTTAACGGGAAAGGTGAGGTGGGGTGATGCATAAAACAAGGGTTTGAAATTAGCTCAGAGACCGCTCCATAAGCCAAATATGTAATAGACAAGGCCTACTCCCTGCTCAGTGAACTGGACTCAACACACCCTAGTCACCACACAAGAATATATCTGACTAGTAAGAATCTGAAAACCTATGTATCGATATCTCTCTGCAAGTGAATCAAGAGGGTGTAAAGCGGCATCAACACAGCAGGGAAAAGCAGCCAAGCCCGATTCTAAACATAAAATACTTTAAAAAACCCACAAAACAAAGACAGTGAAAGAGAGAGAAATTCTTACAAAATCCGTTCAGGGTCTATGATGCAACCTGGATTGACCATATCTAGACCCACAGCTGGATGAGACATAAGGCTGGACACTCTTGGGGCTGAGAGGATTGGTGAGGTTGGGTGAGCAAACGCAGATACTTTAAAGTAACACTGCGGGGAACACACCCCATGGGTCTCAAATCTCCAGGTACAAGGGCATCTTCCTACATCAAAACATGCATGGGAAAGCCAGAAGATGGTATGCCGTGAGATCGGGAAAGGTTTCCAAAACGCACCTCATTTCTCCTCTCCTTGTGCTCGGGTTCGCCATTCCAGCCGCTTGACTAACCATCTCCCTACTTGGAGAATCAGCACCTTTAACCTACTGTTTCGTCCAGGTTGCAATTTGTCCTGAGGATGAACGGGAAGACGGGGAACCAACGAAAGACTAGCCCTAGGTATTGGGACAGGCACAGGTCACTCCATTTTCCCATCAGGAAGAAGAATGAACCACAGGCTCAGCCTGCCCCCCAGAACCAAAATAGGGCCTGAAGCAATCCTGCGCTTTTGCGGCCAGCTCCCAAAAAAGCGAGGAGACAAATGGAGCTCAGGGGCACTGCAATTCACAAACGTGCAGAGTTATAAATGAGAACTCTCGTCCACAAATATATTGAGGGAAGGCAACGAAGAGGATTTGAAAGCAAGGCAGATTTGCAGGAAACAGATTTCAGGAGGTAGATTCGACTCGCTTTAAAGCACATGAAAAGCGGCAAAACGTTGACAATGATGCCCTTGGCCAAAAAGGGCGTATGCGTTTTTTCCTGAATATATTCAGGAAAAAACGCATACGCCCTTTTTGGCCAACCAAGCAAGCTGGAAGGGCAAATCAGCGCTACAAAGAAGTCTCGCTTGCCCTAGGTCAAAAGGGCCATGCTGAACAAAGTGTAAAAACCAGAAAAGCAGGACAGGCCATGGAGACATGGGAGCCTTGCTACGCTGATGGGCGGGATGTAAATTGCCAACAGGCACTCTGGAGAAGAGTACGGTGTGTCCTGAAACAAGTAATAAACACAGCGATGAGAGCATAGGGCACTTCCACTCATGGGCGTATAAATTGGGAAAACTAAAAATCAACAAGACACAGGCACCCTAAAGTTTACGGCTGCTCTGTTTCCAAGAACCTCCACTTCGGTACACCTTCAATATCCCAGGAAAGAGAAAAATGGATAAAGAAATGGTGGTACTTGGCACAATGGAATATCACTCAGCCATGAAATCAATGTCATAAGGCTAGTTAGCAGCATGATGAGTGGATTTAGATACGATGATTCTAAGTGAAATAAGTCACACAGAAAAAGACACTTATCCTAAGATATCGCTTATAGAGGGAATGTCAAAATCGCTACACTTGAACTGAATTACAAAACAGAACAGAGTCACACCTTTAGAAGACACACTATGGCTGCTTAACCGGAAAGGTGAGGTGGGGTGATGCATAAAACAAGGGTTTGAAATTAGCTCAGAGACCGCTCCATAAGCCAAATATGTAATAGACAAGGCCTACTCCCTGCTCAGTGAACTGGACTCAACACACCCTAGTCAACACACAAGAATATATCTGACTAGTAAGAATCTGAAAACCTATGTATCGATATCTCTCTGCAAGTGAATCAAGAGGGTGTAAAGCGGCATCAACACAGCAGGGAAAAGCAGCCAAGCCCGATTCTAAACATAAATTACTTTAAAAAACCCACAAAACAAAGACAGTGAAAGAGAGAGAAATTCTTACAAAATCCGTTCAGGGTCTCTGATGCAACCTGGATTGACCATATCTAGACCCACAGCTGGATGAGACAGAAGGCTGGACACTCTTGGGGCTGAGAGGATTGGTGAGGTTGGGTGAGCAAACGCAGATACTTTAAAGTAACACTGCAGGGAACACACCCCATGGGTCTCAAATCTCCAGGTACAAGGGCATCTTCCTACATCAAAACATGCATGGGAAAGCCTGAAGATGGTATGCCGTGAGATCGGGAAAGGTTTCTAAAACGCACCTCATTTCTCCTCTCCTTGTGCTCGGGTTCGCCATTCCAGCCGCTTGACTAACCATCTCCCTACTTGGAGAATCAGCACCTTTAACCTACTGTTTCGTCCAGGTTGCAATTTGTCCTGAGGATGAACGGGAAGACGGGGAACCAACGAAAGACTAGCCCTAGGTGTTGGGACAGGCACAGGTCACTCCATTTTCCCATCAGGAAGAAGAATGAACCACAGGCTCAGCCTGCCCCCCAGAACCAAAATAGGGCCTGAAGCAATCCTGCGCTTTTGCGGCCAGCTCCCAAGAAAGCGAGGAGACAAATGGAGCTCAGGGGCACTGCAATTCACAAACGTGCAGAGTTATAAATGAGAACTCTCGTCCACAAATATATTGAGGGAAGGCAACGAAGAGGATTTGAAAGCAAGGCAGATTTGCAGGAAACAGATTTCAGGAGGTAGATTCGACTCGCCTTTAAAGCACATGAAAAGCGGCAAAACGTTGACAATGATGCCCTTGGCCAAAAAGGGCGTATGCGTTTTTTCCTGAATATATTCAGGAAAAAACGCATACGCCCTTTTTGGCCAACCAAGCAAGCCGGAAGGGCAAATCAGCGCTACAAAGAAGTCTCGCTTGCCCTCGGTCAAAAGGGCCATGCTGAACAAAGTGTAAAAACCAGAAAAGCAGGACAGGCCATGGAGACATGGGAGCCTTGCTACGCTGATGGGCGGGATGTAAATTGCCAACAGGCACTCTGGAGAAGAGTACGGTGTGTCCTGAAACAAGTAATAAACACAGTGTAGAGAGCATAGGGCACTTCCACTCAAGGGCCTATAAATTGGGAAAACTAAAAATCAACAAGACACAGGCACCCTAAAGTTTACGGCTGCTCTGTTTCCAAGAACCTCCACTTCGGTACACCTTCAATATCCCAGGAAAGAGAAAAATGGATAAAGAAATGGTGGTACTTGGCACAATGGAATATCACTCAGCCATGAAATCAATGTCATAAGGCTAGTTAGCAGCATGATGAGTGGATTTAGATACGATGATTCTAAGTGAAATAAGTCACACAGAAAAAGACACTTATCCTAAGATATCGCTTATAGAGGGAATGTCAAAATCGCTACACTTGAACTCAATTACAAAACAGAACAGAGTCACACCTTTAGAAGACACACTACGGCTGCTTAACGGGAAAGGTGAGGTGGGGTGATGCATAAAACAAGGGTTTGAAATTAGCTCAGAGACCGCTCCATAAGCCAAATATGTAATAGACAAGGCCTACTCCCTGCTCAGTGAACTGGACTCAACACACCCTAGTCACCACACAAGAATATATCTGACTAGTAAGAATCTGAAAACCTATGTATCGATATCTCTCTGCAAGTGAATCAAGAGGGTGTAAAGCGGCATCAACACAGCAGGGAAAAGCAGCCAAGCCCGATTCTAAACATAAATTACTTTAAAAAACCCACAAAACAAAGACAGTGAAAGAGAGAGAAATTCTTACAAAATCCGTTCAGGGTCTATGATGCAACCTGGATTGACCATATCTAGACCCACAGCTGGATGAGACATAAGGCTGGACACTCTTGGGGCTGAGAGGATTGGTGAGGTTGGGTGAGCAAACGCAGATACTTTAAAGTAACACTGCGGGGAACACACCCCATGGGTCTCAAATCTCCAGGTACAAGGGCATCTTCCTACATCAAAACATGCATGGGAAAGCCAGAAGATGGTATGCCGTGAGATCGGGAAAGGTTTCCAAAACGCACCTCATTTCTCCTCTCCTTGTGCTCGGGTTCGCCATTCCAGCCGCTTGACTAACCATCTCCCTACTTGGAGAATCAGCACCTTTAACCTACTGTTTCGTCCAGGTTGCAATTTGTCCTGAGGATGAACGGGAAGACGGGGAACCAACGAAAGACTAGCCCTAGGTATTGGGACAGGCACAGGTCACTCCATTTTCCCATCAGGAAGAAGAATGAACCACAGGCTCAGCCTGCCCCCCAGAACCAAAATAGGGCCTGAAGCAATGCAGCGCTTTTGCGGCCAGCTCCCAAAAAAGCGAGGAGACAAATGGAGCTCAGGGGCACTGCAATTCACAAACGTGCAGAGTTATAAATGAGAACTCTCGTCCACAAATATATTGAGGGAAGGCAACGAAGAGGATTTGAAAGCAAGGCAGATTTGCAGGAAACAGATTTCAGGAGGTAGATTCGACTCGCTTTAAAGCACATGAAAAGCGGCAAAACGTTGACAATGATGCCCTTGGCCAAAAAGGGCGTATGCGTTTTTTCCTGAATATATTCAGGAAAAAACGCATACGCCCTTTTTGGCCAACCAAGCAAGCTGGAAGGGCAAATCAGCGCTACAAAGAAGTCTCGCTTGCCCTAGGTCAAAAGGGCCATGCTGAACAAAGTGTAAAAACCAGAAAAGCAGGACAGGCCATGGAGACATGGGAGCCTTGCTACGCTGATGGGCGGGATGTAAATTGCCAACAGGCACTCTGGAGAAGAGTACGGTGTGTCCTGAAACAAGTAATAAACACAGCGTAGAGAGCATAGGGCACTTCCACTCATGGGCGTATAAATTGGGAAAACTAAAAATCAACAAGACACAGGCACCCTAAAGTTTACGGCTGCTCTGTTTCCAAGAACCTCCACTTCGGTACACCTTCAATATCCCAGGAAAGAGAAAAATGGATAAAGAAATGGTGGTACTTGGCACAATGGAATATCACTCAGCCATGAAATCAATGTCATAAGGCTAGTTAGCAGCATGATGAGTGGATTTAGATACGATGATTCTAAGTGAAATAAGTCACACAGAAAAAGACACTTATCCTAAGATATCGCTTATAGAGGGAATGTCAAAATCGCTACACTTGAACTGAATTACAAAACAGAACAGAGCCACACCTTTAGAAGACACACTATGGCTGCTTAACGGGAAAGGTGAGGTGGGGTGATGCATAAAACAAGGGTTTGAAATTAGCTCAGACACCGCTCCATAAGCCAAATATGTAATAGACAAGGCCTACTCCCTGCTCAGTGAACTGGACTCAACACACCTAGTCACCACACAAGAATATATCTGACTAGTAAGAATGTGAAAACCTATGTATCGATATCTCTCTGCAAGTGAATCAAGAGGGTGTAAAGCGGCATCAACACAGCAGGGAAAAGCAGCCAAGCCCGATTCTAAACATAAATTACTTTAAAAAACCCACAAAACAAAGACAGTGAAAGAGAGAGAAATTCTTACAAAATCCGTTCAGGGTCTCTGATGCAACCTGGATTGACCATATGTAGACCCACAGCTGGATGAGACAGAAGGCTGGACACTCTTGGGGCTGAGAGGATTGGTGAGGTTGGGTGAGCAAACGCAGATAGTTTAAAGTAACACTGTGGGGAACACACCCCATGGGTCTCAAATCTCCAGGTACAAGGGCATCTTCCTACATCAAAACATGCATGGGAAACCCAGAAGATGGTATGCCATGAGATCAGGAAAGGTTTCTAGAACGCACCTCATTTCTCCTCTCCTTGTGCTCGGGTTCGCCATTCCAGCCGCTTGACTAACCATCTCCCTACTTGGAGAATCAGCACCTTTAACCTCCTGATTGTACAGGTTGCAATTTGTCCTGAGGATGAACGGGAAGACGCGGAACCAACGAGAGACGAGCCCTAGGTGCTGGGACAGGCATAGGTCACTCCATTTTCCCATCAGGAAGAAGAATGAACCACAGGCTCAGCCTGACCCCAGAACCAAAATAGGGCCTGAAGCAATCCTGCGCTTTTGCGGCCAGCTCCCAAAAAAGCGAGGAGACAAATGGAGCTCAGGGGCACTGCAATTCACAAACGTGCAGAGTTATAAATGAGAACTCTCGTCCACAAATATATTGAGGGAAGGCAACGAAGAGGATTTGAAAGCAAGGCAGATTTGCAGGAAACAGATTTCAGGAGGTAGATTCGACTCGCCTTTAAAGCACATGAAAAGCGGCAAAACGTTGACAATGATGCCCTTGGCCAAAAAGGGCGTATGCGTTTTTTCCTGAATATATTCAGGAAAAAACGCATACGCCCTTTTTGGCCAACCAAGCAAGCCGGAAGGGCAAATCAGCGCTACAAAGAAGTCTCGCTTGCCCTCGGTCAAAAGGGCCATGCTGAACAAACAGTAAAAACCAGTAAAGCAGGACAGGCCATGGAGACATGGGAGCCTTGCTACGCTGATGGGCGGGATATAAATTGCCAACAGGCACTCTGGAGAAGAGTACGGTGTGTCCTGAAACAAGTAATAAACACAGCGTAGAGAGCATAGGGCACTTCCACTCATGGGCGTATAAATTGGGAAAACTAAAAATCAACAAGACACAGGCACCCTAAAGTTTACGGCTGCTCTGTTTCCAAGAACCTCCGCTTCGGTACACCTTCAATATCCCAGGAAAGAGAAAAATGGATAAAGAAATGGTGGTACTTGGCACAATGGAATATCACTCAGCCATGAAATCAATGTCATAAGGCTAGTTAGCAGCATGATGTGTGGATTTAGGTACGATGATTCTAAGTGAAATAAGTCACACAGAAAAAGACACTTATCCTAAGATATCGCTTATAGAGGGAATGTCCAAATCGCTACACTTGAACTGAATTACAAAACAGAACAGAGTCACACCTTTAGAAGACACACTATGGCTGCTTAACCGGAAAGGTGAGGTGGGGTGATGCATAAAACAAGGGTTTGAAATTAGCTCAGACACCGCTCCATAAGCCAAATATGTAATAGACAAGGCCTACTCCCTGCTCAGTGAACTGGACTCAACACCCCCTAGTCACCGCACAAGAATATATCTGACTAGTATGAATCTGAAAACCTATGTATCGATATCTCTCTGCAAGTGAATCAAGAGGGTGTAAAGCGGCATCAACACAGCAGGGAAAAGCAGCCAAGCCCGATTCTAAACATAAATTACTTTAAAAAACCCACAAAACAAAGACAGTGAAAGAGAGAGAAATTCTTACAAAATCCGTTCAGGGTCTCTGATGCAACCTGGATTGACCATATCTAGACCCACAGCTGGATGAGACAGAAGGCTGGACACTCTTGGGGCTGAGAGGATTGGTGAGGTTGGGTGAGCAAACGCAGATTCTTTAAAGTAACACTGCGGGGAACACACCCCATGGGTCTCAAATCTCCAGGTACAAGGGCATCTTCCTACATCAAAACATGCATGGGAAAGCCAGAAGATGGTATGCCGTGAGATCGGGAAAGGTTTCCAAAACGCACCTCATTTCTCCTCTCCTTGTGCTCGGGTTCGCCATTCCAGCTGCTTGACTAACCATCTCCCTACTTGGAGAATCAGCACCTTTAACCTACTGTTTCGTCCAGGTTGCAATTTGTCCTGAGGATGAACGGGAAGACGGGGAACCAACGAAAGACTAGCCCTAGGTGTTGGGAGAGGCACAGGTCACTCCATTTTCCCATCAGGAAGAAGAATGAACCACAGGCTCAGCCTGCCCCCCAGAACCAAAATAGGGCCTGAAGCAATCCTGCGCTTTTGCGGCCAGCTCCCAAAAAAGCGAGGAGACAAATGGAGCTCAGGGGCACTGCAATTCACAAACGTGCAGAGTTATAAATGAGAACTCTCGTCCACAAATATATTGAGGGAAGGCAACGAAGAGGATTTGAAAGCAAGGCAGATTTGCAGGAAACAGATTTCAGGAGGTAGATTCGACTCGCCTTTAAAGCACATGAAAAGCGGCAAAACGTTGACAATGATGCCCTTGGCCAAAAAGGGCGTATGCGTTTTTTCCTGAATATATTCAGGAAAAAACGCATACGCCCTTTTTGGCCAACCAAGCAAGCCGAAGGGCAAATCAGCGCTACAAAGAAGTCTCGCTTGCCCTCGGTCAAAAGGGCCATGCTGAACAAACAGTAAAAACCAGAAAAGCAGGAAAGGCCATGGAGACATGGGAGCCTTGCTACGCTGATGGGCGGGATATAAATTGCCAACAGGCTCTCTGGAGAAGAGTACGGTGTGTCCTGAAACAAGTAATAAACACAGCGTAGAGAGCATAGGGCACTTCCACTCATGGGCGTATAAATTGGGAAAACTAAAAATCAACAAGACACAGGCACCCTAAAGTTTACGGCTGCTCTGTTGCCAAGAACCTCCACTTCGGTACACCTTCAATATCCCAGGAAAGAGAAAAATGGATAAAGAAATGGTGGTACTTGGCACAATGGAATATCACTCAGCCATGAAATCAATGTCATAAGGCTAGTTAGCAGCATGATGAGTGGATTTAGATACGATGATTCTAAGTGAAATAAGTCACACAGAAAAAGACACTTATCCTAAGATATCGCTTATAGAGGGAATGTCAAAATCGCTACACTTGAACTGAATTACAAAACAGAACAGAGTCACACCTTTAGAAGACACACTATGGCTGCTTAACGGGAAAGGTGAGGTGGGGTGATGCATAAAACAAGGGTTTGAAATTAGCTCAGAGACCGCTCCATAAGCCAAATATGTAATAGACAAGGCCTACTCCCTGCTCAGTGAACTGGACTCAACACACCCTAGTCACCACACAAGAATATATCTGACTAGTAAGAATCTGAAAACCTATGTATCGATATCTCTCTGCAAGTGAATCAAGAGGGTGTAAAGCGGCATCAACACAGCAGGGAAAAGCAGCCAAGCCCGATTCTAAACATAAATTACTTTAAAAAACCCACAAAACAAAGACAGTGAAAGAGAGAGAAATTCTTACAAAATCCGTTCAGGGTCTCTGATGCAACCTGGATTGACCATATCTAGACCCACAGCTGGATGAGACAGAAGGCTGGACACTCTTGGGGCTGAGAGGATTGGTGAGGTTGGGTGAGCAAACGCAGATACTTTAAAGTAACACTGCGGGGAACACACCCCATGGGTCTCAAATCTCCAGGTACAAAGGCATCTTCCTACATCAAAACATGCATGGGAAAGCCTGAAGATGGTATGCCGTGAGATCGGGAAAGGTTTCTAAAACGCACCTCATTTCTCCTCTCCTTGTGCTCGGGTTCGCCATTCCAGCCGCTTGACTAACCATCTCCCTACTTGGAGAATCAGCACCTTTAACCTACTGTTTCGTCCAGGTTGCAATTTGTCCTGAGGATGAACGGGAAGACGGGGAACCAACGAAAGACTAGCCCTAGGTGTTGGGACAGGCACAGGTCACTCCATTTTCCCATCAGGAAGAAGAATGAACCACAGGCTCAGCCTGCCCCCCAGAACCAAAATAGGGCCTGAAGCAATCCTGTGCTTTTGCGGCCAGCTCCCAAAAAAGCGAGGAGACAAATGGAGCTCAGGGGCACTGCAATTCACAAACGTGCAGAGTTATAAATGAGAACTCTCGTCCACAAATATATTGAGGGAAGGCAACGAAGAGGATTTGAAAGCAAGGCAGATTTGCAGGAAACAGATTTCAGGAGGTAGATTCGACTCGCCTTTAAAGCACATGAAAAGCGGCAAAACGTTGACAATGATGCCCTTGGCCAAAAAGGGCGTATGCGTTTTTTCCTGAATATATTCAGGAAAAAACGCATACGCCCTTTTTGGCCAACCAAGCAAGCCGGAAGGGCAAATCAGCGCTACAAAGAAGTCTCGCTTGCCCTCGGTCAAAAGGGCCATGCTGAACAAAGTGTAAAAACCAGAAAAGCAGGACAGGCCATGGAGACATGGAAGCCTTTCTACGCTGATGGGCGGGATGTAAATTGCCAACAGGCACTCTGGAGAAGAGTACGGTGTGTCCTGAAACAAGTAATAAACACAGCGTAGAGAGCATAGGGCACTTCCACTCAAGGGCGTATAAATTGGGAAAACTAAAAATCAACAAGACACAGGCACCCTAAAGTTTACGGCTGCTCTGTTTCCAAGAACCTCCACTTCGGTACACCTTCAATATCCCAGGAAAGAGAAAAATGGATAAAGAAATGGTGGTACTTGGCACAATGGAATATCACTCAGCCATGAAATCAATGTCATAAGGCTAGTTAGCAGCATGATGAGTGGATTTAGGTACGATGACTCTAAGTGAAATAAGTCACACAGAAAAAGACACTTATCCTAAGATATCGCTTATAGAGGGAATGTCAAAATCGCTACACTTGAACTGAATTACAAAACAGAACAGAGTCACACCTTTAGAAGACACACTATGGCTGCTTAACGGGAAAGGTGAGGTGGGGTGATGCATAAAACAAGGGTTTGAAATTAGCTCAGAGACCGCTCCATAAGCCAAATATGTAATAGACAAGGCCTACTCCCTGCTCAGTGAACTGGACTCAACACACCCTAGTCACCACACAAGAATATATCTGACTAGTAAGAATCTGAAAACCTATGTATCGATATCTCTCTGCAAGTGAATCAAGAGGGTGTAAAGCGGCATCAACACAGCAGGGAAAAGCAGCCAAGCCCGATTCTAAACATAAATTACTTTAAAAAACCCACAAAACAAAGACAGTGAAAGAGAGAGAAATTCTTACAAAATCCGTTCAGGGTCTCTGATGCAAACTGGATTGACCATATCTAGACCCACAGCTGGATGAGACAGAAGGCTGGACACTCTTGGGGCTGAGAGGATTGGTGAGGTTGGGTGAGCAAACGCAGATACTTTAAAGTAACACTGCGGGGAACACACCCCATGGGTCTCAAATCTCCAGGTACAAGGGAATCTTCCTACATCAAAACATGCATGGGAAAGCCAGAAGATTGTATGCCGTGAGATCGGGAAAGGTTTCCAAAACGCACCTCATTTCTCCTCTCCTTGTGCTCGGGTTCACCATTCCAGCCGCTTGACTAAACATCTCCCTACTTGGAGAATCAGCACCTTTAACCTACTGTTTCGTCCAGGTTGCAATTTGTCCTGAGGATGAACGGGAAGACGGGGAACCAACGAAAGACTAGCCCTAGGTTTTGGGACAGGCACAGGTCACTCCATTTTCCCATCAGGAAGAAGAATGAACCACAGGCTCAGCCTGCCCCCCAGAACCAAAATAGGGCCTGAAGCAATCCTGCGCTTTTGCGGCCAGCTCCCAAAAAAGCGAGGAGACAAATGGAGCTCAGGGGCACTGCAATTCACAAACGTGCAGAGTTATAAATGAGAACTCTCGTCCACAAATATATTGAGGGAAGGCAACGAAGAGGATTTGAAAGCAAGGCAGATTTGCAGGAAACAGATTTCAGGAGGTAGATTCGACTCGCCTTTAAAGCACATGAAAAGCGGCAAAACGTTGACAATGATGCCCTTGGCCAAAAAGGGCGTATGCGTTTTTTCCTGAATATATTCAGGAAAAAACGCATACGCCCTTTTTGGCCAACCAAGCAAGCCGGAAGGGCAAATCAGCGCTACAAAGAAGTCTCGCTTGCCCTCGGTCAAAAGGGCCATGCTGAACAAACAGTAAAAACCAGAAAAGCAGGACAGGCCATGGAGACATGGGAGCCTTGCTACGCTGATGGGCGGGATATAAATTGCCAACAGGCACTCTGGAGAAGAGTACGGTGTGTCCTGAAACAAGTAATAAACACAGCGTAGAGAGCATAGGGCACTTCCACTCATGGGCGTATAAATTGGGAAAACTAAAAATCAACAAGACACAGGCACCCTAAAGTTTACGGCTGCTCTGTTTCCAAGAACCTCCACTTCGGTACACCTTCAATATCCCAGGAAAGAGAAAAATGGATAAAGAAATGGTGGTACTTGGCACAATGGAATATCACTCAGCCATGAAATCAATGTCATAAGGCTAGTTAGCAGCATGATGAGTGGATTTAGATACGATGATTCTAAGTGAAATAAGTCACACAGAAAAAGACACTTATCCTAAGATATCGCTTATAGAGGGAATGTCAAAATCGCTACACTTGAACTGAATTACAAAACAGAACAGAGCCACACCTTTAGAAGACACACTATGGCTGCTTAACGGGAAAGGTGAGGTGGGGTGATGCATAAAACAAGGGTTTGAAATTAGCTCAGACACCGCTCCATAAGCCAAATATGTAATAGACAAGGCCTACTCCCTGCTCAGTGAACTGGACTCAACACACCTAGTCACCACACAAGAATATATCTGACTAGTAAGAATGTGAAAACCTATGTATCGATATCTCTCTGCAAGTGAATCAAGAGGGTGTAAAGCGGCATCAACACAGCAGGGAAAAGCAGCCAAGCCCGATTCTAAACATAAATTACTTTAAAAAACCCACAAAACAAAGACAGTGAAAGAGAGAGAAATTCTTACAAAATCCGTTCAGGGTCTCTGATGCAACCTGGATTGACCATATGTAGACCCACAGCTGGATGAGACAGAAGGCTGGACACTCTTGGGGCTGAGAGGATTGGTGAGGTTGGGTGAGCAAACGCAGATACTTTAAAGTAACACTGTGGGGAACACACCCCATGGGTCTCAAATCTCCAGGTACAAGGGCATCTTCCTACATCAAAACATGCATGGGAAACCCAGAAGATGGTATGCCATGAGATCAGGAAAGGTTTCTAGAACGCACCTCATTTCTCCTCTCCTTGTGCTCGGGTTCGCCATTCCAGCCGCTTGACTAACCATCTCCCTACTTGGAGAATCAGCACCTTTAACCTCCTGATTGTACAGGTTGCAATTTGTCCTGAGGATGAACGGGAAGACGCGGAACCAACGAGAGACGAGCCCTAGGTGCTGGGACAGGCATAGGTCACTCCATTTTCCCATCAGGAAGAAGAATGAACCACAGGCTCAGCCTGACCCCAGAACCAAAATAGGGCCTGAAGCAATCCTGCGCTTTTGCGGCCAGCTCCCAAAAAAGCGAGGAGACAAATGGAGCTCAGGGGCACTGCAATTCACAAACGTGCAGAGTTATAAATGAGAACTCTCGTCCACAAATATATTGAGGGAAGGCAACGAAGAGGATTTGAAAGCAAGGCAGATTTGCAGGAAACAGATTTCAGGAGGTAGATTCGACTCGCCTTTAAAGCACATGAAAAGCGGCAAAACGTTGACAATGATGCCCTTGGCCAAAAAGGGCGTATGCGTTTTTTCCTGAATATATTCAGGAAAAAACGCATACGCCCTTTTTGGCCAACCAAGCAAGCCGGAAGGGCAAATCAGCGCTACAAAGAAGTCTCGCTTGCCCTCGGTCAAAAGGGCCATGCTGAACAAACAGTAAAAACCAGAAAAGCAGGACAGGCCATGGAGACATGGGAGCCTTGCTACGCTGATGGGCGGGATATAAATTGCCAACAGGCACTCTGGAGAAGAGTACGGTGTGTCCTGAAACAAGTAATAAACACAGCGTAGAGAGCATAGGGCACTTCCACTCATGGGCGTATAAATTGGGAAAACTAAAAATCAACAAGACACAGGCACCCTAAAGTTTACGGCTGCTCTGTTTCCAAGAACCTCCGCTTCGGTACACCTTCAATATCCCAGGAAAGAGAAAAATGGATAAAGAAATGGTGGTACTTGGCACAATGGAATATCACTCAGCCATGAAATCAATGTCATAAGGCTAGTTAGCAGCATGATGTGTGGATTTAGGTACGATGATTCTAAGTGAAATAAGTCACACAGAAAAAGACACTTATCCTAAGATATCGCTTATAGAGGGAATGTCCAAATCGCTACACTTGAACTGAATTACAAAACAGAACAGAGTCACACCTTTAGAAGACACACTATGGCTGCTTAACCGGAAAGGTGAGGTGGGGTGATGCATAAAACAAGGGTTTGAAATTAGCTCAGACACCGCTCCATAAGCCAAATATGTAATAGACAAGGCCTACTCCCTGCTCAGTGAACTGGACTCAACACCCCCTAGTCACCGCACAAGAATATATCTGACTAGTATGAATCTGAAAACCTATGTATCGATATCTCTCTGCAAGTGAATCAAGAGGGTGTAAAGCGGCATCAACACAGCAGGGAAAAGCAGCCAAGCCCGATTCTAAACATAAATTACTTTAAAAAACCCACAAAACAAAGACAGTGAAAGAGAGAGAAATTCTTACAAAATCCGTTCAGGGTCTCTGATGCAACCTGGATTGACCATATCTAGACCCACAGCTGGATGAGACAGAAGGCTGGACACTCTTGGGGCTGAGAGGATTGGTGAGGTTGGGTGAGCAAACGCAGATTCTTTAAAGTAACACTGCGGGGAACACACCCCATGGGTCTCAAATCTCCAGGTACAAGGGCATCTTCCTACATCAAAACATGCATGGGAAAGCCAGAAGATGGTATGCCGTGAGATCGGGAAAGGTTTCCAAAACGCACCTCATTTCTCCTCTCCTTGTGCTCGGGTTCGCCATTCCAGCTGCTTGACTAACCATCTCCCTACTTGGAGAATCAGCACCTTTAACCTACTGTTTCGTCCAGGTTGCAATTTGTCCTGAGGATGAACGGGAAGACGGGGAACCAACGAAAGACTAGCCCTAGGTGTTGGGAGAGGCACAGGTCACTCCATTTTCCCATCAGGAAGAAGAATGAACCACAGGCTCAGCCTGCCCCCCAGAACCAAAATAGGGCCTGAAGCAATCCTGCGCTTTTGCGGCCAGCTCCCAAAAAAGCGAGGAGACAAATGGAGCTCAGGGGCACTGCAATTCACAAACGTGCAGAGTTATAAATGAGAACTCTCGTCCACAAATATATTGAGGGAAGGCAACGAAGAGGATTTGAAAGCAAGGCAGATTTGCAGGAAACAGATTTCAGGAGGTAGATTCGACTCGCCTTTAAAGCACATGAAAAGCGGCAAAACGTTGACAATGATGCCCTTGGCCAAAAAGGGCGTATGCGTTTTTTCCTGAATATATTCAGGAAAAAACGCATACGCCCTTTTTGGCCAACCAAGCAAGCCGAAGGGCAAATCAGCGCTACAAAGAAGTCTCGCTTGCCCTCGGTCAAAAGGGCCATGCTGAACAAACAGTAAAAACCAGAAAAGCAGGAAAGGCCATGGAGACATGGGAGCCTTGCTACGCTGATGGGCGGGATATAAATTGCCAACAGGCTCTCTGGAGAAGAGTACGGTGTGTCCTGAAACAAGTAATAAACACAGCGTAGAGAGCATAGGGCACTTCCACTCATGGGCGTATAAATTGGGAAAACTAAAAATCAACAAGACACAGGCACCCTAAAGTTTACGGCTGCTCTGTTGCCAAGAACCTCCACTTCGGTACACCTTCAATATCCCAGGAAAGAGAAAAATGGATAAAGAAATGGTGGTACTTGGCACAATGGAATATCACTCAGCCATGAAATCAATGTCATAAGGCTAGTTAGCAGCATGATGAGTGGATTTAGATACGATGATTCTAAGTGAAATAAGTCACACAGAAAAAGACACTTATCCTAAGATATCGCTTATAGAGGGAATGTCAAAATCGCTACACTTGAACTGAATTACAAAACAGAACAGAGTCACACCTTTAGAAGACACACTATGGCTGCTTAACGGGAAAGGTGAGGTGGGGTGATGCATAAAACAAGGGTTTGAAATTAGCTCAGAGACCGCTCCATAAGCCAAATATGTAATAGACAAGGCCTACTCCCTGCTCAGTGAACTGGACTCAACACACCCTAGTCACCACACAAGAATATATCTGACTAGTAAGAATCTGAAAACCTATGTATCGATATCTCTCTGCAAGTGAATCAAGAGGGTGTAAAGCGGCATCAACACAGCAGGGAAAAGCAGCCAAGCCCGATTCTAAACATAAATTACTTTAAAAAACCCACAAAACAAAGACAGTGAAAGAGAGAGAAATTCTTACAAAATCCGTTCAGGGTCTCTGATGCAACCTGGATTGACCATATCTAGACCCACAGCTGGAGGAGACAGAAGGCTGGACACTCTTGGGGCTGAGAGGATTGGTGAGGTTGGGTGAGCAAACGCAGATACTTTAAAGTAACACTGCGGGGAACACACCCCATGGGTCTCAAATCTCCAGGTACAAAGGCATCTTCCTACATCAAAACATGCATGGGAAAGCCTGAAGATGGTATGCCGTGAGATCGGGAAAGGTTTCTAAAACGCACCTCATTTCTCCTCTCCTTGTGCTCGGGTTCGCCATTCCAGCCGCTTGACTAACCATCTCCCTACTTGGAGAATCAGCACCTTTAACCTACTGTTTCGTCCAGGTTGCAATTTGTCCTGAGGATGAACGGGAAGACGGGGAACCAACGAAAGACTAGCCCTAGGTGTTGGGACAGGCACAGGTCACTCCATTTTCCCATCAGGAAGAAGAATGAACCACAGGCTCAGCCTGCCCCCCAGAACCAAAATAGGGCCTGAAGCAATCCTGTGCTTTTGCGGCCAGCTCCCAAAAAAGCGAGGAGACAAATGGAGCTCAGGGGCACTGCAATTCACAAACGTGCAGAGTTATAAATGAGAACTCTCGTCCACAAATATATTGAGGGAAGGCAACGAAGAGGATTTGAAAGCAAGGCAGATTTGCAGGAAACAGATTTCAGGAGGTAGATTCGACTCGCCTTTAAAGCACATGAAAAGCGGCAAAACGTTGACAATGATGCCCTTGGCCAAAAAGGGCGTATGCGTTTTTTCCTGAATATATTCAGGAAAAAACGCATACGCCCTTTTTGGCCAACCAAGCAAGCCGGAAGGGCAAATCAGCGCTACAAAGAAGTCTCGCTTGCCCTCGGTCAAAAGGGCCATGCTGAACAAAGTGTAAAAACCAGAAAAGCAGGACAGGCCATGGAGACATGGAAGCCTTTCTACGCTGATGGGCGGGATGTAAATTGCCAACAGGCACTCTGGAGAAGAGTACGGTGTGTCCTGAAACAAGTAATAAACACAGCGTAGAGAGCATAGGGCACTTCCACTCAAGGGCGTATAAATTGGGAAAACTAAAAATCAACAAGACACAGGCACCCTAAAGTTTACGGCTGCTCTGTTTCCAAGAACCTCCACTTCGGTACACCTTCAATATCCCAGGAAAGAGAAAAATGGATAAAGAAATGGTGGTACTTGGCACAATGGAATATCACTCAGCCATGAAATCAATGTCATAAGGCTAGTTAGCAGCATGATGAGTGGATTTAGGTACGATGACTCTAAGTGAAATAAGTCACACAGAAAAAGACACTTATCCTAAGATATCGCTTATAGAGGGAATGTCAAAATCGCTACACTTGAACTGAATTACAAAACAGAACAGAGTCACACCTTTAGAAGACACACTATGGCTGCTTAACGGGAAAGGTGAGGTGGGGTGATGCATAAAACAAGGGTTTGAAATTAGCTCAGAGACCGCTCCATAAGCCAAATATGTAATAGACAAGGCCTACTCCCTGCTCAGTGAACTGGACTCAACACACCCTAGTCACCACACAAGAATATATCTGACTAGTAAGAATCTGAAAACCTATGTATCGATATCTCTCTGCAAGTGAATCAAGAGGGTGTAAAGCGGCATCAACACAGCAGGGAAAAGCAGCCAAGCCCGATTCTAAACATAAATTACTTTAAAAAACCCACAAAACAAAGACAGTGAAAGAGAGAGAAATTCTTACAAAATCCGTTCAGGGTCTCTGATGCAAACTGGATTGACCATATCTAGACCCACAGCTGGATGAGACAGAAGGCTGGACACTCTTGGGGCTGAGAGGATTGGTGAGGTTGGGTGAGCAAACGCAGATACTTTAAAGTAACACTGCGGGGAACACACCCCATGGGTCTCAAATCTCCAGGTACAAGGGAATCTTCCTACATCAAAACATGCATGGGAAAGCCAGAAGATTGTATGCCGTGAGATCGGGAAAGGTTTCCAAAACGCACCTCATTTCTCCTCTCCTTGTGCTCGGGTTCACCATTCCAGCCGCTTGACTAAACATCTCCCTACTTGGAGAATCAGCACCTTTAACCTACTGTTTCGTCCAGGTTGCAATTTGTCCTGAGGATGAACGGGAAGACGGGGAACCAACGAAAGACTAGCCCTAGGTTTTGGGACAGGCACAGGTCACTCCATTTTCCCATCAGGAAGAAGAATGAACCACAGGCTCAGCCTGCCCCCCAGAACCAAAATAGGGCCTGAAGCAATCCTGCGCTTTTGCGGCCAGCTCCCAAAAAAGCGAGGAGACAAATGGAGCTCAGGGGCACTGCAATTCACAAACGTGCAGAGTTATAAATGAGAACTCTCGTCCACAAATATATTGAGGGAAGGCAACGAAGAGGATTTGAAAGCAAGGCAGATTTGCAGGAAACAGATTTCAGGAGGTAGATTCGACTCGCCTTTAAAGCACATGAAAAGCGGCAAAACGTTGACAATGATGCCCTTGGCCAAAAAGGGCGTATGCGTTTTTTCCTGAATATATTCAGGAAAAAACGCATACGCCCTTTTTGGCCAACCAAGCAAGCCGGAAGGGCAAATCAGCGCTACAAAGAAGTCTCGCTTGCCCTCGGTCAAAAGGGCCATGCTGAACAAACAGTAAAAACCAGAAAAGCAGGACAGGCCATGGAGACATGGGAGCCTTGCTACGCTGATGGGCGGGATATAAATTGCCAACAGGCACTCTGGAGAAGAGTACGGTGTGTCCTGAAACAAGTAATAAACACAGCGTAGAGAGCATAGGGCACTTCCACTCATGGGCGTATAAATTGGGAAAACTAAAAATCAACAAGACACAGGCACCCTAAAGTTTACGGCTGCTCTGTTTCCAAGAACCTCCACTTCGGTACACCTTCAATATCCCAGGAAAGAGAAAAATGGATAAAGAAATGGTGGTACTTGGCACAATGGAATATCACTCAGCCATGAAATCAATGTCATAAGGCTAGTTAGCAGCATGATGAGTGGATTTAGATACGATGATTCTAAGTGAAATAAGTCACACAGAAAAAGACACTTATCCTAAGATATCGCTTATAGAGGGAATGTCAAAATCGCTACACTTGAACTGAATTACAAAACAGAATAGAGTCACACCTTTAGAAGACACACTATGGCTGCTTAACGGGAAAGGTGAGGTGGGGTGATGCATAAAACAAGGGTTTGAAATTAGCTCAGAGACCGCTCCATAAGCCAAATATGTAATAGACAAGGCCTACTCCCTGCTCAGTGAACTGGACTCAACACACCCTAGTCAACACACAAGAATATATCTGACTAGTAAGAATCTGAAAACCTATGTATCGATATCTCTCTGCAAGTGAATCAAGAGGGTGTAAAGTGGCATCAACACAGCAGGGAAAAGCAGCCAAGCCCGATTCTAAACATAAATTACTTTAAAAAACCCACAAAACAAAGACAGTGAAAGAGAGAGAAATTCTTACAAAATCCGTTCAGGGTCTCTTATGCAACCTGGATTGACCATATCTAGACCCACAGCTGGATGAGACAGAAGGCTGGACACTCTTGGGGCTGAGAGGATTGGTGAGGTTGGGTGAGCAAACGCAGATACTTTAAAGTAACACTGCGGGGAACACACCCCATGGGTCTCAAATCTCCAGGTACAAGGGCATCTTCCTACATCAAAACATGCATGGGAAACCCAGAAGATGGTATGCCATGAGATCGGGAAAGGTTTCTAAAACGCATCTCATTTCTCCTCTCCTTGTGCTCGGGTTCGCCATTCCAGCCACTTGACTAACCATCTCCCTACTTGGAGAATCAGCACCTTTAACCTCCTGATTGTACAGGTTGCAATTTGTCCTGAGGATGAATGGGAAGACGCAGAACCAACGAGAGACGAGCCCTAGGTGTTGGGACAGGCATACGTCACTCCATTTTCCCATCAGGAAGAAGAATGAACCACAGGCTCAGCCTGCCCCCCAGAACCAAAATAGGGCCTGAAGCAATCCAGCGCTTTTGCGGCCAGCTCCCAAAAAAGCGAGGAGACAAATGGAGCTCAGGGGCACTGCAATTCACAAACGTGCAGAGTTATAAATGAGAACTCTCGTCCACAAATATATTGAGGGAAGGCAACGAAGAGGATTTGAAAGCAAGGCAGATTTGCAGGAAACAGATTTCAGGAGGTAGATTCGACTCGCCTTTAAAGTACATGAAAAGCGGCAAAACGTTGACAATGATGCCCTTGGCCAAAAAGGGCGTATGCGTTTTTTCCTGAATATATTCAGGAAAAAACGCATACGCCCTTTTTGGCCAACCAAGCAAGCCGGAAGGGCAAATCAGCGCTACAAAGAAGTCTCGCTTGCCCTCGGTCAAAAGGGCCATGCTGAACAAAGTGTAAAAACCAGAAAAGCAGGACAGGCCATGGAGACATGGAAGCCTTTCTACGCTGATGGGCGGGATGTAAATTGCCAACAGGCACTCTGGAGAAGAGTACGGTGTGTCCTGAAACAAGTAATAAACACAGCGTAGAGAGCATAGGGCACTTCCACTCAAGGGCGTATAAATTGGGAAAACTAAAAATCAACAAGACACAGGCACCCTAAAGTTTACGGCTGCTCTGTTTCCAAGAACCTCCACTTCGGTACACCTTCAATATCCCAGGAAAGAGAAAAATGGATAAAGAAATGGTGGTACTTGGCACAATGGAATATCACTCAGCCATGAAATCAATGTCATAAGGCTAGTTAGCAGCATGATGAGTGGATTTAGGTACGATGACTCTAAGTGAAATAAGTCACACAGAAAAAGACACTTATCCTAAGATATCGCTTATAGAGGGAATGTCAAAATCGCTACACTTGAACTGAATTACAAAACAGAACAGAGTCACACCTTTAGAAGACACACTATGGCTGCTTAACGGGAAAGGTGAGGTGGGGTGATGCATAAAACAAGGGTTTGAAATTAGCTCAGAGACCGCTCCATAAGCCAAATATGTAATAGACAAGGCCTACTCCCTGCTCAGTGAACTGGACTCAACACACCCTAGTCACCACACAAGAATATATCTGACTAGTAAGAATCTGAAAACCTATGTATCGATATCTCTCTGCAAGTGAATCAAGAGGGTGTAAAGCGGCATCAACACAGCAGGGAAAAGCAGCCAAGCCCGATTCTAAACATAAATTACTTTAAAAAACCCACAAAACAAAGACAGTGAAAGAGAGAGAAATTCTTACAAAATCCGTTCAGGGTCTCTGATGCAAACTGGATTGACCATATCTAGACCCACAGCTGGATGAGACAGAAGGCTGGACACTCTTGGGGCTGAGAGGATTGGTGAGGTTGGGTGAGCAAACGCAGATACTTTAAAGTAACACTGCGGGGAACACACCCCATGGGTCTCAAATCTCCAGGTACAAGGGAATCTTCCTACATCAAAACATGCATGGGAAAGCCAGAAGATGGTATGCCGTGAGATCGGGAAAGGTTTCCAAAACGCACCTCATTTCTCCTCTCCTTGTGCTCGGGTTCACCATTCCAGCCGCTTGACTAAACATCTCCCTACTTGGAGAATCAGCACCTTTAACCTACTGTTTCGTCCAGGTTGCAATTTGTCCTGAGGATGAACGGGAAGACGGGGAACCAACGAAAGACTAGCCCTAGGTTTTGGGACAGGCACAGGTCACTCCATTTTCCCATCAGGAAGAAGAATGAACCACAGGCTCAGCCTGCCCCCCAGAACCAAAATAGGGCCTGAAGCAATCCTGCGCTTTTGCGGCCAGCTCCCAAAAAAGCGAGGAGACAAATGGAGCTCAGGGGCACTGCAATTCACAAACGTGCAGAGTTATAAATGAGAACTCTCGTCCACAAATATATTGAGGGAAGGCAACGAAGAGGATTTGAAAGCAAGGCAGATTTGCAGGAAACAGATTTCAGGAGGTAGATTCGACTCGCCTTTAAAGCACATGAAAAGCGGCAAAACGTTGACAATGATGCCCTTGGCCAAAAAGGGCGTATGCGTTTTTTCCTGAATATATTCAGGAAAAAACGCATACGCCCTTTTTGGCCAACCAAGCAAGCCGGAAGGGCAAATCAGCGCTACAAAGAAGTCTCGCTTGCCCTCGGTCAAAAGGGCCATGCTGAACAAACAGTAAAAACCAGAAAAGCAGGACAGGCCATGGAGACATGGGAGCCTTGCTACGCTGATGGGCGGGATATAAATTGCCAACAGGCACTCTGGAGAAGAGTACGGTGTGTCCTGAAACAAGTAATAAACACAGCGTAGAGAGCATAGGGCACTTCCACTCATGGGCGTATAAATTGGGAAAACTAAAAATCAACAAGACACAGGCACCCTAAAGTTTACGGCTGCTCTGTTTCCAAGAACCTCCACTTCGGTACACCTTCAATATCCCAGGAAAGAGAAAAATGGATAAAGAAATGGTGGTACTTGGCACAATGGAATATCACTCAGCCATGAAATCAATGTCATAAGGCTAGTTAGCAGCATGATGAGTGGATTTAGATACGATGATTCTAAGTGAAATAAGTCACACAGAAAAAGACACTTATCCTAAGATATCGCTTATAGAGGGAATGTCAAAATCGCTACACTTGAACTGAATTACAAAACAGAACAGAGTCACACCTTTAGAAGACACACTATGGCTGCTTAACGGGAAAGGTGAGGTGGGGTGATGCATAAAACAAGGGTTTCAAATTAGCTCAGAGACCGCTCCATAAGCCAAATATGTAATAGACAAGGCCTACTCCCTGCTCAGTGAACTGGACTCAACACACCCTAGTCAACACACAAGAATATATCTGACTAGTAAGAATCTGAAAACCTATGTATCGATATCTCTCTGCAAGTGAATCAAGAGGGTGTAAAGTGGCATCAACACAGCAGGGAAAAGCAGCCAAGCCCGATTCTAAACATAAATTACTTTAAAAAACCCACAAAACAAAGACAGTGAAAGAGAGAGAAATTCTTACAAAATCCGTTCAGGGTCTCTTATGCAACCTGGATTGACCATATCTAGACCCACAGCTGGATGAGACAGAAGGCTGGACACTCTTGGGGCTGAGAGGATTGGTGAGGTTGGGTGAGCAAACGCAGATACTTTAAAGTAACACTGCGGGGAACACACCCCATGGGTCTCAAATCTCCAGGTACAAGGGCATCTTCCTACATCAAAACATGCATGGGAAACCCAGAAGATGGTATGCCATGAGATCGGGAAAGGTTTCTAAAACGCATCTCATTTCTCCTCTCCTTGTGCTCGGGTTCGCCATTCCAGCCACTTGACTAACCATCTCCCTACTTGGAGAATCAGCACCTTTAACCTCCTGATTGTACAGGTTGCAATTTGTCCTGAGGATGAATGGGAAGACGCAGAACCAACGAGAGACGAGCCCTAGGTGTTGGGACAGGCATACGTCACTCCATTTTCCCATCAGGAAGAAGAATGAACCACAGGCTCAGCCTGCCCCCCAGAACCAAAATAGGGCCTGAAGCAATCCAGCGCTTTTGCGGCCAGCTCCCAAAAAAGCGAGGAGACAAATGGAGCTCAGGGGCACTGCAATTCACAAACGTGCAGAGTTATAAATGAGAACTCTCGTCCACAAATATATTGAGGGAAGGCAACGAAGAGGATTTGAAAGCAAGGCAGATTTGCAGGAAACAGATTTCAGGAGGTAGATTCGACTCGCCTTTAAAGTACATGAAAAGCGGCAAAACGTTGACAATGATGCCCTTGGCCAAAAAGGGCGTATGCGTTTTTTCCTGAATATATTCAGGAAAAAACGCATACGCCCTTTTTGGCCAACCAAGCAAGCCGGAAGGGCAAATCAGCGCTACAAAGAAGTCTCGCTTGCCCTCGGTCAAAAGGGCCATGCTGAACAAAGTGTAAAAACCAGAAAAGCAGGACAGGCCATGGAGACATGGGAGCCTTGCTACGCTGATGTGCGGGATGTAAATTGCCAACAGGCACTCTGGAGAAGAGTACGGTGTGTCCTGAAACAAGTAATAAACACAGCGTAGAGAGCATAGGGCACTTCCACTCATGGGCGTATAAATTGGGAAAACTAAAAATCAACAAGACACAGGCACCCTAAAGTTTACGGCTGCTCTGTTGCCAAGAACCTCCGCTTCGGTACACCTTCAATATCCCAGGAAAGAGAAAAATGGATAAAGAAATGGTGGTACTTGGCACAATGGAATATCACTCAGCCATGAAATCAATGTCATAAGGCTAGTTAGCAGCATGATGAGTGGATTTAGGTACGATGATTCTAAGTGAAATAAGTCACACAGAAAAAGACACTTATCCTAAGATATCGCTTATAGAGGGAATGTCAAAATCGCTACACTTGAACTGAATTACAAAACAGAACAGAGTCACACCTTTAGAAGACACACTATGGCTGCTTAACGGGAAAGGTGAGGTGGGGTGATGCATAAAACAAGGGTTTGAAATTAGCTCAGAGACCGCTCCATAAGCCAAATATGTAATAGACAAGGCCTACTCCCTGCTCAGTGAACTGGACTCAACACACCCTAGTCACCACACAAGAATATATCTGACTAGTAAGAATCTGAAAACCTATGTATCGATATCTCTCTGCAAGTGAATCAAGAGGGTGTAAAGCGGCATCAACACAGCAGGGAAAAGCAGCCAAGCCCGATTCTAAACATAAATTACTTTAAAAAACCCACAAAACAAAGACAGTGAAAGAGAGAGAAATTCTTACAAAATCCGTTCAGGGTCTATGATGCAACCTGGATTGACCATATCTAGACCCACAGCTGGATGAGACAGAAGGCTGGACACTCTTGGGGCTGAGAGGATTGGTGAGGTTGGGTGAGCAAACGCAGATACTTTAAAGTAACACTGCGGGGAACACACCCCATGGGTCTCAAATCTCCAGGTACAAGGGAATCTTCCTACATCAAAACATGCATGGGAAAGCCAGAAGATGGTATGCCGTGAGATCGGGAAAGGTTTCCAAAACGCACCTCATTTCTCCTCTCCTTGTGCTCGGGTTCACCATTCCAGCCGCTTGACTAACCATCTCCCTACTTGGAGAATCAGCACCTTTAACCTCCTGATTGTACAGGTTGCAATTTGTCCTGAGGATGAATGGGAAGACGCAGAACCAACGAGAGACGAGCCCTAGGTGTTGGGACAGGCATACGTCACTCCATTTTCCCATCAGGAAGAAGAATGAACCACAGGCTCAGCCTGCCCCCCAGAACCAAAATAGGGCCTGAAGCAATCCAGCGCTTTTGCGGCCAGCTCCCAAAAAAGCGAGGAGACAAATGGAGCTCAGGGGCACTGCAATTCACAAACGTGCAGAGTTATAAATGAGAACTCTCGTCCACAAATATATTGAGGGAAGGCAACGAAGAGGATTTGAAAGCAAGGCAGATTTGCAGGAAACAGATTTCAGGAGGTAGATTCGACTCGCCTTTAAAGTACATGAAAAGCGGCAAAACGTTGACAATGATGCCCTTGGCCAAAAAGGGCGTATGCGTTTTTTCCTGAATATATTCAGGAAAAAACGCATACGCCCTTTTTGGCCAACCAAGCAAGCCGGAAGGGCAAATCAGCGCTACAAAGAAGTCTCGCTTGCCCTCGGTCAAAAGGGCCATGCTGAACAAAGTGTAAAAACCAGAAAAGCAGGACAGGCCATGGAGACATGGGAGCCTTGCTACGCTGATGTGCGGGATGTAAATTGCCAACAGGCACTCTGGAGAAGAGTACGGTGTGTCCTGAAACAAGTAATAAACACAGCGTAGAGAGCATAGGGCACTTCCACTCATGGGCGTATAAATTGGGAAAACTAAAAATCAACAAGACACAGGCACCCTAAAGTTTACGGCTGCTCTGTTGCCAAGAACCTCCGCTTCGGTACACCTTCAATATCCCAGGAAAGAGAAAAATGGATAAAGAAATGGTGGTACTTGGCACAATGGAATATCACTCAGCCATGAAATCAATGTCATAAGGCTAGTTAGCAGCATGATGAGTGGATTTAGGTACGATGATTCTAAGTGAAATAAGTCACACAGAAAAAGACACTTATCCTAAGATATCGCTTATAGAGGGAATGTCAAAATCGCTACACTTGAACTGAATTACAAAACAGAACAGAGTCACACCTTTAGAAGACACACTATGGCTGCTTAACGGGAAAGGTGAGGTGGGGTGATGCATAAAACAAGGGTTTGAAATTAGCTCAGAGACCGCTCCATAAGCCAAATATGTAATAGACAAGGCCTACTCCCTGCTCAGTGAACTGGACTCAACACACCCTAGTCACCACACAAGAATATATCTGACTAGTAAGAATCTGAAAACCTATGTATCGATATCTCTCTGCAAGTGAATCAAGAGGGTGTAAAGCGGCATCAACACAGCAGGGAAAAGCAGCCAAGCCCGATTCTAAACATAAATTACTTTAAAAAACCCACAAAACAAAGACAGTGAAAGAGAGAGAAATTCTTACAAAATCCGTTCAGGGTCTATGATGCAACCTGGATTGACCATATCTAGACCCACAGCTGGATGAGACAGAAGGCTGGACACTCTTGGGGCTGAGAGGATTGGTGAGGTTGGGTGAGCAAACGCAGATACTTTAAAGTAACACTGCGGGGAACACACCCCATGGGTCTCAAATCTCCAGGTACAAGGGAATCTTCCTACATCAAAACATGCATGGGAAAGCCAGAAGATGGTATGCCGTGAGATCGGGAAAGGTTTCCAAAACGCACCTCATTTCTCCTCTCCTTGTGCTCGGGTTCACCATTCCAGCCGCTTGACTAACCATCTCCCTACTTGGAGAATCAGCACCTTTAACCTACTGTTTCGTCCAGGTTGCAATTTGTCCTGAGGATGAATGGGAAGAAGGGGAACCAACGAAAGACTAGCCCTAGGTATTGGGACAGGCACAGGTCACTCCATTTTCCCATCAGGAAGAAGAATGAACCACAGGCTCAGCCTGCCCCCCAGAACCAAAATAGGGCCTGAAGCAATCCTGCGCTTTTGCGGCCAGCTCCCAAAAAAGCGAGGAGACAAATGGAGCTCAGGTGCACTACAATTCACAAACGTGCAGAGTTATAAATGAGAACTCTCGTCCACAAATATATTGAGGGAAGGCAACGAAGAGGATTTGAAAGCAAGGCAGATTTGCAGGAAACAGATTTCAGGAGGTAGATTCGACTCGCTTTAAAGCACATGAAAAGCGGCAAAACGTTGACAATGATGCCCTTGGCCAAAAAGGGCGTATGCGTTTTTTCCTGAATATATTCAGGAAAAAACGCATACGCCCTTTTTGGCCAACCAAGCAAGCTGGAAGGGCAAATCAGCGCTACAAAGAAGTCTCGCTTGCCCTAGGTCAAAAGGGCCATGCTGAACAAAGTGTAAAAACCAGAAAAGCAGGACAGGCCATGGAGACATGGGAGCCTTGCTACGCTGATGGGCGGGATGTAAATTGCCAACAGGCACTCTGGAGAAGAGTACGGTGTGTCCTGAAACAAGTAATAAACACAGCGTAGAGAGCATAGGGCACTTCCACTCATGGGCGTATAAATTGGGAAAACTAAAAATCAACAAGACACAGGCACCCTAAAGTTTACGGCTGCTCTGTTTCCAAGAACCTCCACTTCGGTACACCTTCAATATCCCAGGAAAGAGAAAAATGGATAAAGAAATGGTGGTACTTGGCACAATGGAATATCACTCAGCCATGAAATCAATGTCATAAGGCTAGTTAGCAGCATGATGAGTGGATTTAGATACGATGATTCTAAGTGAAATAAGTCACACAGAAAAAGACACTTATCCTAAGATATCGCTTATAGAGGGAATGTCAAAATCGCTACACTTGAACTGAATTACAAAACAGAACAGAGCCACACCTTTAGAAGACACACTATGGCTGCTTAACGGGAAAGGTGAGGTGGGGTGATGCATAAAACAAGGGTTTGAAATTAGCTCAGAGACCGCTCCATAAGCCAAATATGTAATAGACAAGGCCTACTCCCTGCTCAGTGAACTGGACTCAACACACCTAGTCACCACACAAGAATATATCTGACTAGTAAGAATGTGAAAACCTATGTATCGATATCTCTCTGCAAGTGAATCAAGAGGGTGTAAAGCGGCATCAACACAGCAGGGAAAAGCAGCCAAGCCCGATTCTAAACATAAATTACTTTAAAAAACCCACAAAACAAAGACAGTGAAAGAGAGAGAAATTCTTACAAAATCCGTTCAGGGTCTCTGATGCAACCTGGATTGACCATATGTAGACCCACAGCTGGATGAGACAGAAGGCTGGACACTCTTGGGGCTGAGAGGATTGGTGAGGTTGGGTGAGCAAACGCAGATACTTTAAAGTAACACTGCGGGGAACACACCCCATGCGTCTCAAATCTCCAGGTACAAGGGCATCTTCCTACATCAAAACATGCATGGGAAACCCAGAAGATGGTATGCCATGAGATCAGGAAAGGTTTCTAGAACGCACCTCATTTCTCCTCTCCTTGTGCTCGGGTTCGCCATTCCAGCCGCTTGACTAACCATCTCCCTACTTGGAGAATCAGCACCTTTAACCTCCTGATTGTACAGGTTGCAATTTGTCCTGAGGATGAACGGGAAGACGCGGAACCAACGAGAGACGAGCCCTAGGTGCTGGGACAGGCATAGGTCACTCCATTTTCCCATCAGGAAGAAGAATGAACCACAGGCTCAGCCTGACCCCAGAACCAAAATAGGGCCTGAAGCAATCCTGCGCTTTTGCGGCCAGCTCCCAAAAAAGCGAGGAGACAAATGGAGCTCAGGGGCACTGCAATTCACAAACGTGCAGAGTTATAAATGAGAACTCTCGTCCACAAATATATTGAGGGAAGGCAACGAAGAGGATTTGAAAGCAAGGCAGATTTGCAGGAAACAGATTTCAGGAGGTAGATTCGACTCGCCTTTAAAGCACATGAAAAGCGGCAAAACGTTGACAATGATGCCCTTGGCCAAAAAGGGCGTATGCGTTTTTTCCTGAATATATTCAGGAAAAAACGCATACGCCCTTTTTGGCCAACCAAGCTAGCCGGAAGGGCAAATCAGCGCTACAAAGAAGTCTCGCTTGCCCTCGGTCAAAAGGGCCATGCTGAACAAACAGTAAAAACCAGTAAAGCAGGACAGGCCATGGAGACATGGGAGCCTTGCTACGCTGATGGGCGGGATATAAATTGCCAACAGGCACTCTGGAGAAGAGTACGGTGTGTCCTGAAACAAGTAATAAACACAGCGTAGAGAGCATAGGGCACTTCCACTCATGGGCGTATAAATTGGGAAAACTAAAAATCAACAAGACACAGGCACCCTAAAGTTTACGGCTGCTCTGTTTCCAAGAACCTCCGCTTCGGTACACCTTCAATATCCCAGGAAAGAGAAAAATGGATAAAGAAATGGTGGTACTTGGCACAATGGAATATCACTCAGCCATGAAATCAATGTCATAAGGCTAGTTAGCAGCATGATGTGTGGATTTAGGTACGATGATTCTAAGTGAAATAAGTCACACAGAAAAAGACACTTATCCTAAGATATCGCTTATAGAGGGAATGTCCAAATCGCTACACTTGAACTGAATTACAAAACAGAACAGAGTCACACCTTTAGAAGACACACTATGGCTGCTTAACCGGAAAGGTGAGGTGGGGTGATGCATAAAACAAGGGTTTGAAATTAGCTCAGACACCGCTCCATAAGCCAAATATGTAATAGACAAGGCCTACTCCCTGCTCAGTGAACTGGACTCAACACCCCCTAGTCACCGCACAAGAATATATCTGACTAGTATGAATCTGAAAACCTATGTATCGATATCTCTCTGCAAGTGAATCAAGAGGGTGTAAAGCGGCATCAACACAGCAGGGAAAAGCAGCCAAGCCCGATTCTAAACATAAATTACTTTAAAAAACCCACAAAACAAAGACAGTGAAAGAGAGAGAAATTCTTACAAAATCCGTTCAGGGTCTCTGATGCAACCTGGATTGACCATATCTAGACCCACAGCTGGATGAGACAGAAGGCTGGACACTCTTGGGGCTGAGAGGATTGGTGAGGTTGGGTGAGCAAACGCAGATTCTTTAAAGTAACACTGCGGGGAACACACCCCATGGGTCTCAAATCTCCAGGTACAAGGGCATCTTCCTACATCAAAACATGCATGGGAAAGCCAGAAGATGGTATGCCGTGAGATCGGGAAAGGTTTCCAAAACGCACCTCATTTCTCCTCTCCTTGTGCTCGGGTTCGCCATTCCAGCTGCTTGACTAACCATCTCCCTACTTGGAGAATCAGCACCTTTAACCTACTGTTTCGTCCAGGTTGCAATTTGTCCTGAGGATGAACGGGAAGACGGGGAACCAACGAAAGACTAGCCCTAGGTGTTGGGACAGGCACAGGTCACTCCATTTTCCCATCAGGAAGAAGAATGAACCACAGGCTCAGCCTGCCCCCCAGAACCAAAATAGGGCCTGAAGCAATCCTGCGCTTTTGCGGCCAGCTCCCAAAAAAGCGAGGAGACAAATGGAGCTCAGGGGCACTGCAATTCACAAACGTGCAGAGTTATAAATGAGAACTCTCGTCCACAAATATATTGAGGGAAGGCAACGAAGAGGATTTGAAAGCAAGGCAGATTTGCAGGAAACAGATTTCAGGAGGTAGATTCGACTCGCCTTTAAAGCACATGAAAAGCGGCAAAACGTTGACAATGATGCCCTTGGCCAAAAAGGGCGTATGCGTTTTTTCCTGAATATATTCAGGAAAAAACGCATACGCCCTTTTTGGCCAACCAAGCAAGCCGAAGGGCAAATCAGCGCTACAAAGAAGTCTCGCTTGCCCTCGGTCAAAAGGGCCATGCTGAACAAAGTGTAAAAACCAGAAAAGCAGGACAGGCCATGGAGACATGGAAGCCTTTCTACGCTGATGGGCGGGATGTAAATTGCCAACAGGCACTCTGGAGAAGAGTACGGTGTGTCCTGAAACAAGTAATAAACACAGCGTAGAGAGCATAGGGCACTTCCACTCAAGGGCGTATAAATTGGGAAAACTAAAAATCAACAAGACACAGGCACCCTAAAGTTTACGGCTGCTCTGTTTCCAAGAACCTCCACTTCGGTACACCTTCAATATCCCAGGAAAGAGAAAAATGGATAAAGAAATGGTGGTACTTGGCACAATGGAATATCACTCAGCCATGAAATCAATGTCATAAGGCTAGTTAGCAGCATGATGAGTGGATTTAGGTACGATGACTCTAAGTGAAATAAGTCACACAGAAAAAGACACTTATCCTAAGATATCGCTTATAGAGGGAATGTCAAAATCGCTACACTTGAACTGAATTACAAAACAGAACAGAGTCACACCTTTAGAAGACACACTATGGCTGCTTAACGGGAAAGGTGAGGTGGGGTGATGCATAAAACAAGGGTTTGAAATTAGCTCAGAGACCGCTCCATAAGCCAAATATGTAATAGACAAGGCCTACTCCCTGCTCAGTGAACTGGACTCAACACACCCTAGTCACCACACAAGAATATATCTGACTAGTAAGAATCTGAAAACCTATGTATCGATATCTCTCTGCAAGTGAATCAAGAGGGTGTAAAGCGGCATCAACACAGCAGGGAAAAGCAGCCAAGCCCGATTCTAAACATAAATTACTTTAAAAAACCCACAAAACAAAGACAGTGAAAGAGAGAGAAATTCTTACAAAATCCGTTCAGGGTCTCTGATGCAAACTGGATTGACCATATCTAGACCCACAGCTGGATGAGACAGAAGGCTGGACACTCTTGGGGCTGAGAGGATTGGTGAGGTTGGGTGAGCAAACGCAGATACTTTAAAGTAACACTGCGGGGAACACACCCCATGGGTCTCAAATCTCCAGGTACAAGGGAATCTTCCTACATCAAAACATGCATGGGAAAGCCAGAAGATGGTATGCCGTGAGATCGGGAAAGGTTTCCAAAACGCACCTCATTTCTCCTCTCCTTGTGCTCGGGTTCGCCATTCCAGCCGCTTGACTAACCATCTCCCTACTTGGAGAATCAGCACCTTTAACCTACTGTTTCGTCCAGGTTGCAATTTGTCCTGAGGATGAACGGGAAGATGGGGAACCAACGAAAGACTAGCCCTAGGTGTTGGGACAGGCACAGGTCACTCCATTTTCCCATCAGGAAGAAGAATGAACCACAGGCTCAGCCTGCCCCCCAGAACCAAAATAGGGCCTGAAGCAATCCTGTGCTTTTGCGGCCAGCTCCCAAAAAAGCGAGGAGACAAATGGAGCTCAGGGGCACTGCAATTCACAAACGTGCAGAGTTATAAATGAGAACTCTCGTCCACAAATATATTGAGGGAAGGCAACGAAGAGGATTTGAAAGCAAGGCAGATTTGCAGGAAACAGATTTCAGGAGGTAGATTCGACTCGCCTTTAAAGCACATGAAAAGCGGCAAAACGTTGACAATGATGCCCTTGGCCAAAAAGGGCGTATGCGTTTTTTCCTGAATATATTCAGGAAAAAACGCATACGCCCTTTTTGGCCAACCAAGCAAGCCGGAAGGGCAAATCAGCGCTACAAAGAAGTCTCGCTTGCCCTCGGTCAAAAGGGCCATGCTGAACAAAGTGTAAAAACCAGAAAAGCAGGACAGGCCATGGAGACATGGAAGCCTTTCTACGCTGATGGGCGGGATGTAAATTGCCAACAGGCACTCTGGAGAAGAGTACGGTGTGTCCTGAAACAAGTAATAAACACAGCGTAGAGAGCATAGGGCACTTCCACTCAAGGGCGTATAAATTGGGAAAAATAAAAATCAACAAGACACAGGCACCCTAAAGTTTACGGCTGCTCTGTTTCCAAGAACCTCCACTTCGGTACACCTTCAATATCCCAGGAAAGAGAAAAATGGATAAAGAAATGGTGGTACTTGGCACAATGGAATATCACTCAGCCATGAAATCAATGTCATAAGGCTAGTTAGCAGCATGATGAGTGGATTTAGGTACGATGATTCTAAGTGAAATAAGTCACACAGAAAAAGACACTTATCCTAAGATATCGCTTATAGAGGGAATGTCAAAATCGCTACACTTGAACTGAATTACAAAACAGAACAGAGTCACACCTTTAGAAGACACACTATGGCTGCTTAACGGGAAAGGTGAGGTGGGGTGATGCATAAAACAAGGGTTTGAAATTAGCTCAGAGACCGCTCCATAAGCCAAATATGTAATAGACAAGGCCTACTCCCTGCTCAGTGAACTGGACTCAACACACCCTAGTCACCACACAAGAATATATCTGACTAGTAAGAATCTGAAAACCTATGTATCGATATCTCTCTGCAAGTGAATCAAGAGGGTGTAAAGCGGCATCAACACAGCAGGGAAAAGCAGCCAAGCCCGATTCTAAACATAAATTACTTTAAAAAACCCACAAAACAAAGACAGTGAAAGAGAGAGAAATTCTTACAAAATCCGTTCAGGGTCTCTGATGCAAACTGGATTGACCATATCTAGACCCACAGCTGGATGAGACAGAAGGCTGGACACTCTTGGGGCTGAGAGGATTGGTGAGGTTGGGTGAGCAAACGCAGATACTTTAAAGTAACACTGCGGGGAACACACCCCATGGGTCTCAAATCTCCAGGTACAAGGGAATCTTCCTACATCAAAACATGCATGGGAAAGCCAGAAGATGGTATGCCGTGAGATCGGGAAAGGTTTCCAAAACGCACCTCATTTCTCCTCTCCTTGTGCTCGGGTTCACCATTCCAGCCGCTTGACTAAACATCTCCCTACTTGGAGAATCAGCACCTTTAACCTACTGTTTCGTCCAGGTTGCAATTTGTCCTGAGGATGAACGGGAAGACGGGGAACCAACGAAAGACTAGCCCTAGGTTTTGGGACAGGCACAGGTCACTCCATTTTCCCATCAGGAAGAAGAATGAACCACAGGCTCAGCCTGCCCCCCAGAACCAAAATAGGGCCTGAAGCAATCCTGCGCTTTTTTGGCCAGCTCCCAAAAAAGCGAGGAGACAAATGGAGCTCAGGGGCACTGCAATTCACAAACGTGCAGAGTTATAAATGAGAACTCTCGTCCACAAATATATTGAGGGAAGGCAACGAAGAGGATTTGAAAGCAAGGCAGATTTGCAGGAAACAGATTTCAGGAGGTAGATTCGACTCGCCTTTAAAGCACATGAAAAGCGGCAAAACGTTGACAATGATGCCCTTGGCCAAAAAGGGCGTATGCGTTTTTTCCTGAATTCAGGAAAAAACGCATACGCCCTTTTTGGCCAACCAAGCAAGCCGGAAGGGCAAATCAGCGCTACAAAGAAGTCTCGCTTGCCCTCGGTCAAAAGGGCCATGCTGAACAAACAGTAAAAACCAGAAAAGCAGGACAGGCCATGGAGACATGGGAGCCTTGCTACGCTGATGGGCGGGATATAAATTGCCAACAGGCACTCTGGAGAAGAGTACGGTGTGTCCTGAAACAAGTAATAAACACAGCGTAGAGAGCATAGGGCACTTCCACTCATGGGCGTATAAATTGGGAAAACTAAAAATCAACAAGACACAGGCACCCTAAAGTTTACGGCTGCTCTGTTTCCAAGAACCTCCACTTCGGTACACCTTCAATATCCCAGGAAAGAGAAAAATGGATAAAGAAATGGTGGTACTTGGCACAATGGAATATCACTCAGCCATGAAATCAATGTCATAAGGCTAGTTAGCAGCATGATGAGTGGATTTAGATACGATGATTCTAAGTGAAATAAGTCACACAGAAAAAGACACTTATCCTAAGATATCGCTTATAGAGGGAATGTCAAAATCGCTACACTTGAACTGAATTACAAAACAGAACAGAGTCACACCTTTAGAAGACACACTATGGCTGCTTAACGGGAAAGGTGAGGTGGGGTGATGCATAAAACAAGGGTTTGAAATTAGCTCAGAGACCGCTCCATAAGCCAAATATGTAATAGACAAGGCCTACTCCCTGCTCAGTGAACTGGACTCAACACACCCTAGTCACCACACAAGAATATATATGACTAGTAAGAATCTGAAAACCTATGTATCGATATCTCTCTGCAAGTGAATCAAGAGGGTGTAAAGCGGCATCAACACAGCAGGGAAAAGCAGCCAAGCCCGATTCTAAACATAAATTACTTTAAAAAACCCACAAAACAAAGACAGTGAAAGAGAGAGAAATTCTTACAAAATCCGTTCAGGGTCTCTTATGCAACCTGGATTGACCATATCTAGACCCACAGCTGGATGAGACAGAAGGCTGGACACTCTTGGGGCTGAGAGGATTGGTGAGGTTGGGTGAGCAAACGCAGATACTTTAAAGTAACACTGCGGGGAACACACCCCATGGGTCTCAAATCTCCAGGTACAAGGGCATCTTCCTACATCAAAACATGCATGGGAAACCCAGAAGATGGTATGCCATGAGATCGGGAAAGGTTTCTAAAACGCATCTCATTTCTCCTCTCCTTGTGCTCGGGTTCGCCATTCCAGCCGCTTGACTAACCATCTCCCTACTTGGAGAATCAGCACCTTTAACCTCCTGATTGTACAGGTTGCAATTTGTCCTGAGGATGAATGGGAAGACGCAGAACCAACGAGAGACGAGCCCTAGGTGTTGGGACAGGCATACGTCACTCCATTTTCCCATCAGGAAGAAGAATGAACCACAGGCTCAGCCTGCCCCCCAGAACCAAAATAGGGCCTGAAGCAATCCAGCGCTTTTGCGGCCAGCTCCCAAAAAAGCGAGGAGACAAATGGAGCTCAGGGGCACTGCAATTCACAAACGTGCAGAGTTATAAATGAGAACTCTCGTCCACAAATATATTGAGGGAAGGCAACGAAGAGGATTTGAAAGCAAGGCAGATTTGCAGGAAACAGATTTCAGGAGGTAGATTCGACTCGCCTTTAAAGTACATGAAAAGCGGCAAAACGTTGACAATGATGCCCTTGGCCAAAAAGGGCGTATGCGTTTTTTCCTGAATATATTCAGGAAAAAACGCATACGCCCTTTTTGGCCAACCAAGCAAGCCGGAAGGGCAAATCAGCGCTACAAAGAAGTCTCGCTTGCCCTCGGTCAAAAGGGCCATGCTGAACAAAGTGTAAAAACCAGAAAAGCAGGACAGGCCATGGAGACATGGGAGCCTTGCTACGCTGATGTGCGGGATGTAAATTGCCAACAGGCACTCTGGAGAAGAGTACGGTGTGTCCTGAAATAAGTAATAAACACAGCGTAGAGAGCATAGGGCACTTCCACTCATGGGCGTATAAATTGGGAAAACTAAAAATCAACAAGACACAGGCACCCTAAAGTTTACGGCTGCTCTGTTGCCAAGAACCTCCGCTTCGGTACACCTTCAATATCCCAGGAAAGAGAAAAATGGATAAAGAAATGGTGGTACTTGGCACAATGGAATATCACTCAGCCATGAAATCAATGTCATAAGGCTAGTTAGCAGCATGATGAGTGGATTTAGGTACGATGATTCTAAGTGAAATAAGTCACACAGAAAAAGACACTTATCCTAAGATATCGCTTATAGAGGGAATGTCAAAATCGCTACACTTGAACTGAATTACAAAACAGAACAGAGTCACACCTTTAGAAGACACACTATGGCTGCTTAACGGGAAAGGTGAGGTGGGGTGATGCATAAAACAAGGGTTTGAAATTAGCTCAGACACCACTCCATAAGCCAAATATGTAATAGACAAGGCCTACTCCCTGCTCAGTGAACTGGACTCAACACACCCTAGTCACCACACAAGAATATATCTGACTAGTAAGAATCTGAAAACCTATGTATCGATATCTCTCTGCAAGTGAATCAAGAGGGTGTAAAGCGGCATCAACACAGCAGGGAAAAGCAGCCAAGCCCGATTCTAAACATAAATTACTTTAAAAAACCCACAAAACAAAGACAGTGAAAGAGAGAGAAATTCTTACAAAATCCGTTCAGGGTCTATGATGCAACCTGGATTGACCATATCTAGACCCACAGCTGGATGAGACAGAAGGCTGGACACTCTTGGGGCTGAGAGGATTGGTGAGGTTGGGTGAGCAAACGCAGATACTTTAAAGTAACACTGCGGGGAACACACCCCATGGGTCTCAAATCTCCAGGTACAAGGGAATCTTCCTACATCAAAACATGCATGGGAAAGCCAGAAGATGGTATGCCGTGAGATCGGGAAAGGTTTCCAAAACGCACCTCATTTCTCCTCTCCTTGTGCTCGGGTTCACCATTCCAGCCGCTTGACTAACCATCTCCCTACTTGGAGAATCAGCACCTTTAACCTACTGTTTCGTCCAGGTTGCAATTTGTCCTGAGGATGAATGGGAAGAAGGGGAACCAACGAAAGACTAGCCCTAGGTATTGGGACAGGCACAGGTCACTCCATTTTCCCATCAGGAAGAAGAATGAACCACAGGCTCAGCCTGCCCCCCAGAACCAAAATAGGGCCTGAAGCAATCCTGCGCTTTTGCGGCCAGCTCCCAAAAAAGCGAGGAGACAAATGGAGCTCAGGGGCACTGCAATTCACAAACGTGCAGAGTTATAAATGAGAACTCTCGTCCACAAATATATTGAGGGAAGGCAACGAAGAGGATTTGAAAGCAAGGCAGATTTGCAGGAAACAGATTTAAGGAGGTAGATTCGACTCGCCATTAAAGCACATGAAAAGCGGCAAAACGTTGACAATGATGCCCTTGGCCAAAAAGGGCGTATGCGTTTTTTCCTGAATATATTCAGGAAAAAACGCATACGCCCTTTTTGGCCAACCAAGCAAGCCGGAAGGGCAAATCAGCGCTACAAAGAAGTCTCGCTTGCCCTCGGTCAAAAGGGCCATGGTGAACAAAGTGTAAAAACCAGAAAAGCAGGACAGGCCATGGAGACATGGGAGCCTTGCTACGCTGATGGGCGGGATATAAATTGCAAACAGGCACTCTGGAGAAGAGTACGGTGTGTCCTGAAACAAGTAATAAACACAGTGTAGAGAGCATAGGGCACTTCCACTCAAGGGCGTATAAATTGGGAAAACTAAAAATCAACAAGACACAGGCACCCTAAAGTTTACGGCTGCTCTGTTTCCAAGAACCTCCGCTTCGGAACACCTTCAATATCCCAGGAAAGAGAAAAATGGATAAAGAAATGGTGGTACTTGGCACAATGGAATATCACTCAGCCATGAAATCAATGTCATAAGGCTAGTTAGCAGCATGATGAGTGGATTTAGGTACGATGATTCTAAGTGAAATAAGTCACACAGAAAAAGACACTTATCCTAAGATATCGCTTATAGAGGGAATGTCAAAATCGCTACACTTGAACTGAATTACAAAACAGAACAGAGTCACACCTGTAGAAGACACACTATGGCTGCTTAACGGGAAAGCTGAGGTGGGGTGATGCATAAAACAAGGGTTTGAAATTAGCTCAGAGACCGCTCCATAAGCCAAATATGTAATAGACAAGGCCTAATCCCTGCTCAGTGAACTGGACTCAACACCCCCTAGTCACCGCACAAGAATAATTCTGACTAGTACGAATCTGAAAACCTATGTATCGATATCTCTCTGCAAGTGAATCAAGAGGGTGTAAAGCGGCATCAACACAGCAGGGAAAAGCAGCCAAGCCCGATTCTAAACATAAATTACTTTAAAAAACCCACAAAACAAAGACAGTGAAAGAGAGAGAAATTCTTACAAAATCCGTTCAGGGTCTCTGATGCAACCTGGATTGACCATATCTAGACCAACAGCTGGATGAGACATAAGGCTGGACACTCTTGGGGCTGAGAGGATTGGTGAGGTTGGGTGAGCAAACGCAGATACTTTAAAGTAACACTGCGGGGAACACACCCCATGGGTATCAAATCTCCAGGTACAAGGGCATCTTCCTACATCAAAACATGCATGGGAAACCCAGAAGATGGTATGCCATGAGATCGGGAAAGGTTTCTAAAACGCACCTCATTTATCCTCTCCTTGTGCTCGGGTTCGCCATTCCAGCCGCTTGACTAACCATCTCCCTACTTGGAGAATCAGCACCTTTAACCTCCTGATTGTACAGGTTGCAATTTGTCCTGAGGATGAACGGGAAGACGCGGATCCAACGAGAGACGAGCCCTAGGTGTTGGGACAGGCATAGGTCACTCCATTTTCCCATCAGGAAGAAGAATGAACCACAGGCTCAGCCTGCCCCCCAGAACCAAAATAGGGCCTGAAGCAATCCTGCGCTTTTGCGGCCAGCTCCCAAAAAAACGAGGGGACAAATGGAGCTCAGGGGCACTGCAATTCACAAACGTGCAGAGTTATAAATGAGAACTCTCGTCCACAAATATATTGAGGGAAGGCAACGAAGAGGATTTGAAAGCAAGGCAGATTTGCAGGAAACAGATTTCAGGAGGTAGATTCGACTCGCCTTTAAAGCACATGAAAAGCGCCAAAACGTTGACAATGATGCCCTTGGCCAAAAAGGGCGTATGCGTTTTTTCCTGAATATATTCAGGAAAAAACGCATACGCCCTTTTTGGCCAACCAAGCAAGCCGGAAGGGCAAATCAGCGCTACAAAGAAGTCTCGCTTGCCCTCGGTCAAAAGGGCCATGCTGAACAAACAGTAAAAACCAGAAAAGCAGGACAGGCCATGGAGACATGGGAGCCTTGCTACGCTGATGGGCGGAATATAAATTGCCAACAGGCACTCTGGAGAAGAGTACGGTGTGTCCTGAAACAAGTAATAAACACAGCGTAGAGAGCATAGGGCACTTCCACTCATGGGCGTATAAATTGGGAAAACTAAAAATCAACAAGACACAGGCACCCTAAAGTTTACGGCTGCTCTGTTTCCAAGAACCTCCGCTTCGGTACACCTTCAATATCCCAGGAAAGAGAAAAATGGATAAAGAAATGGTGGTACTTGGCACAATGGAATATCACTCAGCCATGAAATCAATGTCATAAGGGTAGTTAGCAGCATGATGTGTGGATTTAGGTACGATGATTCTAAGTGAAATAAGTCACACAGAAAAAGACACTTATCCTAAGATATCGCTTATAGAGGGAATGTCAAAATCGCTACACTTGAAGTGAATTACAAAACAGAACAGAGTCACACCTTTAGGAGACACACTATGGATGCTTAACGGGAAAGGTGAGGTGGGGTGATGCATAAAACAAGGGTTTGAAATTAGCTCAGAGACCGCTCCATAAGCCAAATATGTAATAGACAAGGCCTACTCCCTGCTCAGTGAACTGGACTCAACACCCCCTAGTCACCGCACAAGAATATATCTGACTAGTAAGAATCTGAAAACCTATGTATCGATATCTCTCTGCAAGTGAATCAACAGGGTGTAAAGCGGCATAAACACAGCAGGGAAAAGCAGCCAAGACCCATTCTAAACATAAATTACTTAAAAAAACCCACAAAACAAAGACAGTGAAAGAGAGAGAAATTCTTACAAAATCTGTTCAGGGTCTCTGATGCAACCTGGATTGACCATATCTAGACCCACAGCTGGATGAGACATAAGGCTGGACACTCTTGGGGTTGAGAGGATAGGTGAGCTTGGTGAGCAAACGCAGATACTTTAAAGTAACACCACGGGGTACACACCCCATGGGTCTCAAATCCCCAGGTACAAGGGCATCTTCCTACATCAAAACATGCATGGGAAACCCAGAAGATGGTATGCCGTGAGATCGGGAAATGTTTCTAAAACGCACCTCATTTCTCCTCTCATTGTGCTCGGGTTCGCCATTCCAGCCGCTTGACTAACCATCTCCCTACTTGGAGAATCAGCACCTTTAACCTCCTGTTTCGTACAGGTTGCAATTTGTGCTGAGGATGAACGGGAAGACGGGCAACCAACGAGAGACTAGCCCTAGGTGTTGGGACAGGCACAGGTCACTCCTTTTTCCCATCAGGAAGAAGAATGAACCACAGGCTCAGCCTGCCCCCTAGAACCAAAATAGGGCCTGAAGCAATCCTGCACTTTTGCGGCCAGCTCCCAAAAAAGCGAGTAGACAAATGGAGCTCAGGGGCACTGCAATTCACAAACGTGCAGAGTTATAAATGATATCTCTCGTCCACAAATATATTGAGGGAAGGCAACGAAGAGGATTTGAAAGCAAGGCAGATTTGCAGGAAACAGATTTCAGGAGGTAGATTCGACTCGCCTTTAAAGCACATGAAAACAGGCAAAACGTTGACAATAATGCCCTTCCCCAAAAAGGGCGTATGCGTTTTTTCCTGAATATATTCAGGAAAAAACGCATACGCCCTTTTTGGCCAACCAAGCAAGCCGGAAGGGCAAATCAGTGCTACAAAGAAGTCTCGCTTGCCCTCGGTCAAAAGGGCCATGCTGAACAAACAGTAAAAACCAGAAAAGCAGGACAGGCCATGGAGACATGGGAGCCTTGCTACGCTAATGGGCAGGATGTAAATTGCCAACAGCCACTCTGGAGAAGTGTACGGTGTGTCCTGAAACAAGTAATAAACACAGCTTAGAGAGCATAGGACACTTCCACTCATGGGCGTATAAATTGGGAAAACTAAAAATCAACAAGACACAGGCACCCCAAACTTTACGGCTGCTCTGTTTCCAAGAACCTCCCCTTCGGTACACCTTCAATATCCCAGGAAAGAGAAAAATGGATAAAGAAATGATGGTACTTGGCACAATGGAATATCACTCAGCCATGAAATCAATGTCATAAGGCTAGTTAGCAGCATGATGAGTGGATTTAGCGACGATGAGTCTAAGTGAAATAAGACACACAGAAAAAGACACTTATCCTAAGATATCGCTTATAGAGGGAATGTCAAAATCGCTACAGTTGAACTGAATTACAAAACAGAACAGAGTCACACCTTTAGAAGACACACTATGGCTGCTTAACGGGAAAGGTGAGGTGGGGTGATGCATAAAACAAGGGTTTGAAATTAGCTCAGAGACCGCTCCATAAGCCAAATATGTAATAGTCAAGGCCTACTCCCTGCTCAGTGAACTGGACTCAACACACCCTAGTCACCACACAAGAATATATCTGACTAGTAAGAATCTGAAAACCTATGTATCGATATCTCTCTGCAAGTGAATCAAGAGGGTGTAAAGCGGCATAAACACAGCAGGGAAAAGCAGCCAAACCCCATTCTAAACATACATTACTTTAAAAAACCCACAAAGCAAAGACAGTGAAAGAGAGAGAAATTCTTACAAAATCCGTTTAGGGTCTCTGATGCAACCTGGATTGACCATATCTAGACCCACAGCTGGATGAGACATAAGGCTGGACACTCTTGGGGCTCAGAGGATTGGTGAGCTTGGGTGAGCAAATGCAGATACTTTAAAGTAATACCGCGGGGTACCCACCCCATGGGTCTCAAATCTCAAGGTACAAGGGAATCTTCCTACATCAAAACATGCATGGGAAACCCAGAAGATGGTATGCCGTGAGATCGGGAAAGGTTTCTAAAACGCACCTCATTTCTCCTCTCCTTGTGCTCGGGTTCGCCATTCCAGCCGCTTGACTAATCATCTCCCTACTTGGAGAATCAGCACCTTTAACCTCCTGATTGTACAGGTTGCAATTTGTCCTGAGGATGAACGGGAAGACGGGGAACCAACGAGAGACGAGCCCTAGGTGTTGGGACAGGCATAGGTCACTCCATTTTCCCATCAGGAAGAAGAATGAACCACAGGCTCAGCCTGCCCCCCAGAACCAAAATAGGGCCTGAAGCAATCCTGCGCTTTTGCGGCCAGCTCCCAAAAAAGCGAGGAGACAAATGGAGCTCAGGGGCACTGCAATTCACAAACGTGCAGAGTTATAAATGAGAACTCTCGTCCACAAATATATTGAGGGAAGGCAACGAAGAGGATTTGAAAGCAAGGCAGATTTGCAGGAAACAGATTTCAGGAGGTAGATTCGACTCGCCTTTAAAGCACATGAAAAGCGGCAAAAGGTTGACAATGATGCCCTTGGCCAAAAAGGGCGTATGCGTTTTTTCCTGAATATATTCAGGAAAAAACGCATACGCCCTTTTTGGCCAACCAAGCAAGCCGGAAGGGCAAATCAGCGCTACAAAGAAGTCTCGCTTGCCCTTGGTCAAAAGGGCCATGCTGAACAAAGTGTAAAAACCAGAAAAGCAGGACAGGCCATGGAGACATGGGAGCCTTGCTACGCTGATGGGCGGGACGTAAATTGCCAACAGGCACTCTGGAGAAGAGTACGGTGTGTCCTGAGACAAGTAATAAACACAGTGTATAGAGCATAGGGCACTTCCACTCAAGGGCGTATAAATTGGGAAAACTAAAAATCAACAAGACACAGGCACCCTAAAGTTTACGGCTGCTCTGTTTCCAAGAACCTCCGCTTCGGTACACCTGCAATATCCCAGGAAAGAGAAAAATGGATAAAGAAATGGTGGTACTTGGCACAATGGAATATCTCTCAGCCATGAAATCAATGTCATAAGGCTAGTTAGCAGCATGATGAGTGGATTTAGGTACGATGATTCTAAGTGAAATAAGTCACACAGAAAAAGACACTTATCCTAAGATATCGCTTAGAGAGGGAATGTCAAAATCGCTACACTTGAACTGAATTACAAAACAGAACAGAGGCACACCTTTAGAAGACACACTATGGCTGCTTAACGGGAAAGGTGAGGTGGGGTGATGCATAAAACAAGGGTTTGAAGTTAGCTCAGACACCGCTCCATAAGCCAAATATGTAATAGACAAGGCCTACTCCCTGCTCAGTGAACTGGACTCAACACCCCCTAGTCACCACACAAGAATATATCTGACTAGTATGAATCTGAAAACCTATGTATCGATATCTCTCTGCAAGTGAATCAAGAGGGTGTAAAGCGGCATAAACACAGCAGGGAAAAGCAGCCAAACCCCATTCTAAACATACATTACTTTAAAAAACCCACAAAGCAAAGACAGTGAAAGAGAGAGAAATTCTTACAAAATCCGTTCAGGGTCTCTGATGCAACCTGGATTGACCATATCTAGACCCACAGCTGGATGAGACATAAGGCTGGACACTCTTGGGGCTGAGAGGATTGGTGAGGTTGGGTGAGCAAATGCAGATACTTTAAAGTAATACCGCGGGGTACCCACCCCATGGGTCTCAAATCTCAAGGTACAAGGGAATCTTCCTACATCAAAACATGCATGGGAAACCCAGAAGATGGTATGCCGTGAGATCGGGAAAGGTTTCTAAAACGCACCTCATTTCTCCTCTCCTTGTGCTCGGGTTCGCCATTCCAGCCGCTTAACTAACCATCTCCCTACTTGGAGAATCAGCACCTTTAACCTCCTGATTGTACAGGTTGCAATTTGTCCTGAGGATGAACGGGAAGACGCGGAACCAACGAGAGACGAGCCCTACGTGTTGGGACAGGCATAGGTCACTCCATTTTCCCATCAGGAAGAAGAATGAACCACAGGCTCAGCCTGCCCCCCAGAACCAAAATAGGGCCTGAAGCAATCCTGCACTTTTGCGGCCAGCTCCCAAAAAAGCGAGGAGACAAATGGAGCTCAGGGGCACTGCAATTCACAAACGTGCAGAGTTATAAATGAGAACTCTCGTCCACAAATATATTGAGGGAAGGCAACGAAGAGGATTTGAAAGCAAGGCAGATTTGCAGGAAACAGATTTCAGGAGGTAGATTCGACTCGCCTTTAAAGCACATGAAAAGCGGCAAAACGTTGACAATGATGCCCTTGGCCAAAAACGGCGTATGCGGTTTTTCCTGAATATATTCAGGAAAAAACGCATACGCCCTTTATGGCCAACCAAGCAAGCCGGAAGGGCAAATCAGCGCTACAAAGAAGTCTCGCTTGCCCTCGGTCAAAAGGGCCATGCTGAACAAAGTGTAAAAACCAGAAAAGCAGGACAGGCCATGGAGACATGGGAGCCTTGCTACGCTGATGGGCGGGATGTAAATTGCCAACAGGCACTCTGGAGAAGAGTACGGTGTGTCCTGAAACAAGTAATAAACACAGCGTAGAGAGCATAGGGGCACTTCAACTCAAGGGCGTATAAATTGGGAAAACTAAAAATCAACAAGACACAGGCACCCTAAAGTTTACGGCTGCTCTGTTTCCAAGAACCTCCGCTTCGGTACACCTGCAATATCCCAGGAAAGAGAAAAATGGATAAAGAAATGGTGGTACTTGGCACAATGGAATATCTCTCAGCCATGAAATCAATGTCATAAGGCTAGTTAGCAGCATGATGAGTGGATTTAGGTACGATGATTCTAAGTGAAATAAGTCACACAGAAAAAGACACTTATCCTAAGATATCGCTTAGAGAGGGAATGTCAAAATCGCTACACTTGAACTGAATTACAAAACAGAACAGAGTCACACCTTTAGAAGACACACTATGGCTGCTTAACGGGAAAGGTGAGGTGGGGTGATGCATAAAACAAGGGTTTCAAATTAGCTCAGAGACCACTCCATAAGCCAAATATGTAATAGACAAGGCCTACTCCCTGCTCAGTGAACTGGACTCAACACCCCCTAGTCACCACACAAGAATAATTCTGACTAGTACGAATCTGAAAACCTATGTATCGATATCTCTCTGCAAGTGAATCAAGAGGGTGTAAAGCGGCATCAACACAGCAGGGAAAAGCAGCCAAGCCCCATTCTAAACATAAATTACTTTAAAAAACCCACAAAACAAAGACAGTGAAAGAGAGAGAAATTCTTACAAAATCCGTTCAGGGTCTATGATGCAACCTGGATTGACCATATCTAGACCCACAGCTGGATGAGACATAAGGCTGGACACTCTTGGGGCTGAGAGGATTGGTGAGGTTGGGTGAGCAAACGCAGATACTTTAAAGTAACACTGCGGGGAACACACCCCATGGGTCTCAAATCTCCAGGTACAAGGGCATCTTCCTACATCAAAACATGCATGGGAAAGCCAGAAGATGGTATGCCATGAGATCGGGAAAGGTTTCTAAAACGCACCTCATTTATCCTCTCCTTGTGCTCGGGTTCGCCATTCCAGCCGCTTGACTAACCATCTCCCTACTTGGAGAATCAGCACCTTTAACCTCCTGATTGTACAGGTTGCAATTTGTCCTGAGGATGAACGGGAAGACGCGGATCCAACGAGAGACGAGCCCTAGGTGTTGGGACAGGCATAGGTCACTCCATTTTCCCATCAGGAAGAAGAATGAACCACAGGCTCAGCCTGCCCCCCAGAACCAAAATAGGGCCTGAAGCAATCCTGCGCTTTTGCGGCCAGCTCCCAAAAAAGCGAGGGGACAAATGGAGCTCAGGGGCACTGCAATTCACAAACGTGCAGAGTTATAAATGAGAACTCTCGTCCACAAATATATTGAGGGAAGGCAACGAAGAGGATTTGAAAGCAAGGCAGATTTGCAGGAAACAGATTTCAGGAGGTAGATTCGACTCGCCTTTAAAGCACATGAAAAGCGCCAAAACGTTGACAATGATGCCCTTGGCCAAAAAGGGCGTATGCGTTTTTTCCTGAATATATTCAGGAAAAAACGCATACGCCCTTTTTGGCCAACCAAGCAAGCCGGAAGGGCAAATCAGCGCTACAAAGAAGTCTCGCTTGCCCTCGGTCAAAAGGGCCATGCTGAACAAACAGTAAAAACCAGAAAAGCAGGACAGGCCATGGAGACATGGGAGCCTTGCTACGCTGATGGGCGGAATATAAATTGCCAACAGGCACTCTGGAGAAGAGTACGGTGTGTCCTGAAACAAGTAATAAACACAGCGTAGAGAGCATAGGGCACTTCCACTCATGGGCGTATAAATTGGGAAAACTAAAAATCAACAAGACACAGGCACCCTAAAGTTTACGGCTGCTCTGTTTCCAAGAACCTCCACTTCGGAACACCTTCAATATCCCAGGAAAGAGAAAAATGGATAAAGAAATGGTGGTACTTGGCACAATGGAATATCACTCAGCCATGAAATCAATGTCATAAGGCTAGTTAGCAGCATGATGAGTGGATTTAGGTACGATGATTCTAAGTGAAATAAGTCACACAGAAAAAGACACTTATCCTAAGATATCGCTTATAGAGGGAATGTCAAAATCGCTACACTTGAACTGAATTACAAAACAGAACAGAGTCACACCTGTAGAAGACACACTATGGCTGCTTAACGGGAAAGGTGAGGTGGGGTGATGCATAAAACAAGGGTTTGAAATTAGCTCAGAGACCGCTCCATAAGCCAAATATGTAATAGACAAGGCCTACTCCCTCCTCAGTGAACTGGACTCAACACACCCTAGTCACCACAAAAGAATATATCTGACTAGTAAGAATCTGAAAACCTATGTATCGATATCTCTCTGCAAGTGAATCAAGAGGGTGTAAAGCGGCATCAACACAGCAGGGAAAAGCAGCCAAGCCCGATTCTAAACATAAATTACTTTAAAAAACCCACAAAACAAAGACAGTGAAAGAGAGAGAAATTCTTACAAAATCCGTTCAGGGTCTATGATGCAACCTGGATTGACCATATCTAGACCCACAGCTGGATGAGACAGAAGGCTGGACACTCTTGGGGTTGAGAGGATAGGTGAGCTTGGTGAGCAAAGGCAGATACTTTAAAGTAACACCACGGGGTACACACCCCATGGGTCTCAAATCCCCAGGTACAAGGGCATCTTCCTACATCAAAACATGCATGGGAAACCCAGAAGATGGTATGCCGTGAGATCGGGAAATGTTTCTAAAACGCACCTCATTTCTCCTCTCATTGTGCTCGGGTTCGCCATTCCAGCCGCTTGACTAACCATCTCCCTACTTGGAGAATCAGCACCTTTAACCTCCTGTTTCGTACAGGTTGCAATTTGTCCTGAGGATGAACGGGAAGACGGGCAACCAACGAGAGACTAGCCCTAGGTGTTGGGACAGGCACAGGTCACTCCTTTTTCCCATCAGGAAGAAGAATGAACCACAGGCTCAGCCTGCCCCCTAGAACCAAAATAGGGCCTGAAGCAATCCTGCACTTTTGCGGCCAGCTCCCAAAAAAGCGAGTAGACAAATGGAGCTCAGGGGCACTGCAATTCACAAACGTGCAGAGTTATAAATGATATCTCTCGTCCACAAATATATTGAGGGAAGGCAACGAAGAGGATTTGAAAGCAAGGCAGATTTGCAGGAAACAGATTTCAGGAGGTAGATTCGACTCGCCTTTAAAGCACATGAAAACAGGCAAAACGTTGACAATAATGCCCTTCCCCAAAAAGGGCGTATGCGTTTTTTCCTGAATATATTCAGGAAAAAACGCATACGCCCTTTTTGGCCAACCAAGCAAGCCGGAAGGGCAAATCAGTGCTACAAAGAAGTCTCGCTTGCTCTCGGTCAAAAGGGCCATGCTGAACAAACAGTAAAAACCAGAAAAGCAGGACAGGCCATGGAGACATGGGAGCCTTGCTACGCTAATGGGCAGGATGTAAATTGCCAACAGCCACTCTGGAGAAGTGTACGGTGTGTCCTGAAACAAGTAATAAACACAGCTTAGAGAGCATAGGACACTTCCACTCATGGGCGTATAAATTGGGAAAACTAAAAATCAACAAGACACAGGCACCCCAAACTTTATGGCTGCTCTGTTTCCAAGAACCTCCCCTTCGGTACACCTTCAATATCCCAGGAAAGAGAAAAATGGATAAAGAAATGATGGTACTTGGCACAATGGAATATCACTCAGCCATGAAATCAATGTCATAAGGCTAGTTAGCAGCATGATGAGTGGATTTAGCGACGATGAGTCTAAGTGAAATAAGACACACAGAAAAAGACACTTATCCTAAGATATCGCTTATAGAGGGAATGTCAAAATCGCTACAGTTGAACTGAATTACAAAACAGAACAGAGTCACACCTTTAGAAGACACACTATGGCTGCTTAACGGGAAAGGTGAGGTGGGGTGATGCATAAAACAAGGGTTTGAAATTAGCTCAGAGACCGCTCCATAAGCCAAATATGTAATAGTCAAGGCCTACTCCCTGCTCAGTGAACTGGACTCAACACACCCTAGTCACCACACAAGAATATAACTGACTAGTAAGAATCTGAAAACCTATGTATCGATATCTCTCTGCAAGTGAATCAAGAGGGTGTAAAGCGGCATAAACACAGCAGGGAAAAGCAGCCAAACCCCATTCTAAACATACATTACTTTAAAAAACCCACAAAGCAAAGACAGTGAAAGAGAGAGAAATTCTTACAAAATCCGTTTAGGGTCTCTGATGCAACCTGGATTGACCATATCTAGACCCACAGCTGGATGAGACATAAGGCTGGACACTCTTGGGGCTCAGAGGATTGGTGAGCTTGGGTGAGCAAATGCAGATACTTTAAAGTAATACCGCGGGGTACCCACCCCATGGGTCTCAAATCTCAAGGTACAAGGGAATCTTCCTACATCAAAACATGCATGGGAAACCCAGAAGATGGTATGCCGTGAGATCGGGAAAGGTTTCTAAAACGCACCTCATTTCTCCTCTCCTTGTGCTCGGGTTCGCCATTCCAGCCGCTTGACTAATCATCTCCCTACTTGGAGAATCAGCACCTTTAACCTCCTGATTGTACAGGTTGCAATTTGTCCTGAGGATGAACGGGAAGACGCGGAACCAACGAGAGACGAGCCCTACGTGTTGGGACAGGCATAGGTCACTCCATTTTCCCATCAGGAAGAAGAATGAACCACAGGCTCAGCCTGCCCCCCAGAACCAAAATAGGGCCTGAAGCAATCCTGCGCTTTTGCGGCCAGCTCCCAAAAAAGCGAGGAGACAAATGGAGCTCAGGGGCACTGCAATTCACAAACGTGCAGAGTTATAAATGAAAACTCTCGTCCACAAATATATTGAGGGAAGGCAACGAAGAGGATTTGAAAGCAAGGCAGATTTGCAGGAAACAGATTTCAGGAGGTAGATTCGACTCGCCTTTAAAGCACATGAAAAGCGGCAAAAGGTTGACAATGATGCCCTTGGCCAAAAAGGGCGTATGCGTTTTTTCCTGAATATATTCAGGAAAAAACGCATACGCCCTTTTTGGCCAACCAAGCAAGCCGGAAGGGCAAATCAGCGCTACAAAGAAGTCTCGCTTGCCCTTGGTCAAAAGGGCCATGCTGAACAAAGTGTAAAAACCAGAAAAGCAGGACAGGCCATGGAGACATGGGAGCCTTGCTACGCTGATGGGCGGGACGTAAATTGCCAACAGGCACTCTGGAGAAGAGTACGGTGTGTCCTGAGACAAGTAATAAACACAGTGTATAGAGCATAGGGCACTTCCACTCAAGGGCGTATAAATTGGGAAAACTAAAAATCAACAAGACACAGGCACCCTAAAGTTTATGGCTGCTCTGTTTCCAAGAACCTCCGCTTCGGTACACCTGCAATATCCCAGGAAAGAGAAAAATGGATAAAGAAATGGTGGTACTTGGCACAATGGAATATCTCTCAGCCATGAAATCAATGTCATAAGGCTAGTTAGCAGCATGATGAGTGGATTTAGGTACGATGATTCTAAGTGAAATAAGTCACACAGAAAAAGACACTTATCCTAAGATATCGCTTAGAGAGGGAATGTCAAAATCGCTACACTTGAACTGAATTACAAAACAGAACAGAGGCACACCTTTAGAAGACACACTATGGCTGCTTAACGGGAAAGGTGAGGTGGGGTGATGCATAAAACAAGGGTTTGAAGTTAGCTCAGACACCGCTCCATAAGCCAAATATGTAATAGACAAGGCCTACTCCCTGCTCAGTGAACTGGACTCAACACCCCCTAGTCACCACACAAGAATATATCTGACTAGTATGAATCTGAAAACCTATGTATCGATATCTCTCTGCAAGTGAATCAAGAGGGTGTAAAGCGGCATAAACACAGCAGGGAAAAGCAGCCAAACCCCATTCTAAACATACATTACTTTAAAAAACCCACAAAGCAAAGACAGTGAAAGAGAGAGAAATTCTTACAAAATCCGTTCAGGGTCTCTGATGCAACCTGGATTGACCATATCTAGACCCACAGCTGGATGAGACATAAGGCTGGACACTCTTGGGGCTGAGAGGATTGGTGAGGTTGGGTGAGCAAATGCAGATACTTTAAAGTAATACCGCGGGGTACCCACCCCATGGGTCTCAAATCTCAAGGTACAAGGGAATCTTCCTACATCAAAACATGCATGGGAAACCCAGAAGATGGTATGCCGTGAGATCGGGAAAGGTTTCTAAAACGCACCTCATTTCTCCTCTCCTTGTGCTCGGGTTCGCCATTCCAGCCGCTTAACTAACCATCTCCCTACTTGGAGAATCAGCACCTTTAACCTCCTGATTGTACAGGTTGCAATTTGTCCTGAGGATGAACGGGAAGACGCGGAACCAACGAGAGACGAGCCCTACGTGTTGGGACAGGCATAGGTCACTCCATTTTCCCATCAGGAAGAAGAATGAACCACAGGCTCAGCCTGCCCCCCAGAACCAAAATAGGGCCTGAAGCAATCCTGCACTTTTGCGGCCAGCTCCCAAAAAAGCGAGGAGACAAATGGAGCTCAGGGGCACTGCAATTCACAAACGTGCAGAGTTATAAATGAGAACTCTCGTCCACAAATATATTGAGGGAAGGCAACGAAGAGGATTTGAAAGCAAGGCAGATTTGCAGGAAACAGATTTCAGGAGGTAGATTCGACTCGCCTTTAAAGCACATGAAAAGCGGCAAAACGTTGACAATGATGCCCTTGGCCAAAAACGGCGTATGCGGTTTTTCCTGAATATATTCAGGAAAAAACGCATACGCCCTTTATGGCCAACCAAGCAAGCCGGAAGGGCAAATCAGCGCTACAAAGAAGTCTCGCTTGCCCTCGGTCAAAAGGGCCATGCTGAACAAAGTGTAAAAACCAGAAAAGCAGGACAGGCCATGGAGACATGGGAGCCTTGCTACGCTGATGGGCGGGATGTAAATTGCCAACAGGCACTCTGGAGAAGAGTACGGTGTGTCCTGAAACAAGTAATAAACACAGCGTAGAGAGCATAGGGCACTTCAACTCAAGGGCGTATAAATTGGGAAAACTAAAAATCAACAAGACACAGGCACCCTAAAGTTTACGGCTGCTCTGTTTCCAAGAACCTCCGCTTCGGTACACCTGCAATATCCCAGGAAAGAGAAAAATGGATAAAGAAATGGTGGTACTTGGCACAATGGAATATCTCTCAGCCATGAAATCAATGTCATAAGGCTAGTTAGCAGCATGATGAGTGGATTTAGGTACGATGATTCTAAGTGAAATAAGTCACACAGAAAAAGACACTTATCCTAAGATATCGCTTAGAGAGGGAATGTCAAAATCGCTACACTTGAACTGAATTACAAAACAGAACAGAGTCACACCTTTAGAAGACACACTATGGCTGCTTAAAGGGAAAGGTGAGGTGGGGTGATGCATAAAACAAGGGTTTCAAATTAGCTCAGAGACCGCTCCATAAGCCAAATATGTAATAGACAAGGCCTACTCCCTGCTCAGTGAACTGGACTCAACACCCCCTAGTCACCACACAAGAATAATTCTGACTAGTACGAATCTGAAAACCTATGTATCGATATCTCTCTGCAAGTGAATCAAGAGGGTGTAAAGCGGCATCAACACAGCAGGGAAAAGCAGCCAAGCCCCATTCTAAACATAAATTACTTTAAAAAACCCACAAAACAAAGACAGTGAAAGAGAGAGAAATTCTTACAAAATCCGTTCAGGGTCTATGATGCAACCTGGATTGACCATATCTAGACCCACAGCTGGATGAGACATAAGGCTGGACACTCTTGGGGCTGAGAGGATTGGTGAGGTTGGGTGAGCAAACGCAGATACTTTAAAGTAACACTGCGGGGAACACACCCCATGGGTCTCAAATCTCCAGGTACAAGGGCATCTTCCTACATCAAAACATGCATGGGAAAGCCAGAAGATGGTATGCCATGAGATCGGGAAAGGTTTCTAAAACGCACCTCATTTATCCTCTCCTTGTGCTCGGGTTCGCCATTCCAGCCGCTTGACTAACCATCTCCCTACTTGGAGAATCAGCACCTTTAACCTCCTGATTGTACAGGTTGCAATTTGTCCTGAGGATGAACGGGAAGACGCGGATCCAACGAGAGACGAGCCCTAGGTGTTGGGACAGGCATAGGTCACTCCATTTTCCCATCAGGAAGAAGAATGAACCACAGGCTCAGCCTGCCCCCCAGAACCAAAATAGGGCCTGAAGCAATCCTGCGCTTTTGCGGCCAGCTCCCAAAAAAGCGAGGGGACAAATGGAGCTCAGGGGCACTGCAATTCACACACGTGCAGAGTTATAAATGAGAACTCTCGTCCACAAATATATTGAGGGAAGGCAACGAAGAGGATTTGAAAGCAAGGCAGATTTGCAGGAAACAGATTTCAGGAGGTAGATTCGACTCGCCTTTAAAGCACATGAAAAGCGCCAAAACGTTGACAATGATGCCCTTGGCCAAAAAGGGCGTATGCGTTTTTTCCTGAATATATTCAGGAAAAAACGCATACGCCCTTTTTGGCCAACCAAGCAAGCCGGAAGGGCAAATCAGCGCTACAAAGAAGTCTCGCTTGCCCTCGGTCAAAAGGGCCATGCTGAACAAACAGTAAAAACCAGAAAAGCAGGACAGGCCATGGAGACATGGGAGCCTTGCTACGCTGATGGGCGGAATATAAATTGCCAACAGGCACTCTGGAGAAGAGTACGGTGTGTCCTGAAACAAGTAATAAACACAGCGTAGAGAGCATAGGGCACTTCCACTCATGGGCGTATAAATTGGGAAAACTAAAAATCAACAAGACACAGGCACCCTAAAGTTTACGGCTGCTCTGTTTCCAAGAACCTCCACTTCGGAACACCTTCAATATCCCAGGAAAGAGAAAAATGGATAAAGAAATGGTGGTACTTGGCACAATGGAATATCTCTCAGCCATGAAATCAATGTCATAAGGCTAGTTAGCAGCATGATGAGTGGATTTAGGTACGATGATTCTAAGTGAAATAAGTCACACAGAAAAAGACACTTATCCTAAGATATCGCTTAGAGAGGGAATGTCAAAATCGCTACACTTGAACTGAATTACAAAACAGAACAGAGTCACACCTTTAGAAGACACACTATGGCTGCTTAACGGGAAAGGTGAGGTGGGGTGATGCATAAAACAAGGGTTTCAAATTAGCTCAGAGACCGCTCCATAAGCCAAATATGTAATAGACAAGGCCTACTCCCTGCTCAGTGAACTGGACTCAACACCCCCTAGTCACCACACAAGAATAATTCTGACTAGTACGAATCTGAAAACCTATGTATCGATATCTCTCTGCAAGTGAATCAAGAGGGTGTAAAGCGGCATCAACACAGCAGGGAAAAGCAGCCAAGCCCGATTCTAAACATAAATTACTTTAAAAAACCCACAAAACAAAGACAGTGAAAGAGAGAGAAATTCTTACAAAATCCGTTCAGGGTCTATGATGCAACCTGGATTGACCATATCTAGACCCACAGCTGGATGAGACATAAGGCTGGACACCCCTGGGGCTGAGAGGATTGGTGAGGTTGGGTGAGCAAACGCAGATACTTTAAAGTAACACTGCGGGGAACACACCCCATGGGTCTCAAATCTCCAGGTACAAGGGCATCTTTCTACATCAAAACATGCATGGGAAACCCAGAAGATGGTATGCCATGAGATCGGGAAAGGTTTCTAAAACGCACCTCATTTATCCTCTCCTTGTGCTCGGGTTCGCCATTCCAGCCGCTTGACTAACCATCTCCCTACTTGGAGAATCAGCACCTTTAACCTCCTGATTGTACAGGTTGCAATTTGTCCTGAGGATGAACGGGAAGACGCGGAACCAACGAGAGACGAGCCCTAGGTGTTGGGACAGGCATAGGTCACTCCATTTTCCCATCAGGAAGAAGAATGAACCACAGGCTCAGCCTGCCCCCCAGAACCAAAATAGGGCCTGAAGCAATCCTGCGCTTTTGCGGCCAGCTCCCAAAAAAGCGAGGGGACAAATGGAGCTCAGGGGCACTGCAATTCACAAACGTGCAGAGTTATAAATGAGAACTCTCGTCCACAAATATATTGAGGGAAGGCAACGAAGAGGATTTGAAAGCAAGGCAGATTTGCAGGAAACAGATTTCAGGAGGTAGATTCGACTCGCCTTTAAAGCACATGAAAAGCGCCAAAACGTTGACAATGATGCCCTTGGCCAAAAAGGGCGTATGCGTTTTTTCCTGAATATATTCAGGAAAAAACGCATACGCCCTTTTTGGCCAACCAAGCAAGCCGGAAGGGCAAATCAGCGCTACAAAGAAGTCTCGCTTGCCCTCGGTCAAAAGGGCCATGCTGAACAAACAGTAAAAACCAGAAAAGCAGGACAGGCCATGGAGACATGGGAGCCTTGCTACGCTGATGGGCGGAATATAAATTGCCAACAGGCACTCTGGAGAAGAGTACGGTGTGTCCTGAAACAAGTAATAAACACAGCGTAGAGAGCATAGGGCACTTCCACTCATGGGCGTATAAATTGGGAAAACTAAAAATCAACAAGACACAGGCACCCTAAAGTTTACGGCTGCTCTGTTTCCAAGAACCTCCACTTCGGAACACCTTCAATATCCCAGGAAAGAGAAAAATGGATAAAGAAATGGTGGTACTTGGCACAATGGAATATCACTCAGCCATGAAATCAATGTCATAAGGCTAGTTAGCAGCATGATGAGTGGATTTAGGTACGATGATTCTAAGTGAAATAAGTCACACAGAAAAAGACACTTATCCTAAGATATCGCTTATAGAGGGAATGTCAAAATCGCTACACTTGAACTGAATTACAAAACAGAACAGAGTCACACCTGTAGAAGACACACTATGGCTGCTTAACGGGAAAGGTGAGGTGGGGTGATGCATAAAACAAGGGTTTGAAATTAGCTCAGAGACCGCTCCATAAGCCAAATATGTAATAGACAAGGCCTACTCCCTCCTCAGTGAACTGGACTCAACACACCCTAGTCACCACACAAGAATATATCTGACTAGTAAGAATCTGAAAACCTATGTATCGATATCTCTCTGCAAGTGAATCAAGAGGGTGTAAAGCGGCATCAACACAGCAGGGAAAAGCAGCCAAGCCCGATTCTAAACATAAATTACTTTAAAAAACCCACAAAACAAAGACAGTGAAAGAGAGAGAAATTCTTACAAAATCCGTTCAGGGTCTATGATGCAACCTGGATTGACCATATCTAGACCCACAGCTGGATGAGACAGAAGGCTGGACACTCTTGGGGCTGAGAGGATTGGTGAGGTTGGGTGAGCAAACGCAGATACTTTAAAGTAACACTGCGGGGAACACACCCCATGGGTCTCAAATCTCCAGGTACAAGGGCATCTTTCTACATCAAAACATGCATGGGAAACCCAGAAGATGGTATGCCATGAGATCGGGAAAGGTTTCTAAAACGCACCTCATTTATCCTCTCCTTGTGCTTGGGTTCGCCATTCCAGCCGCTTGACTAACCATCTCCCTACTTGGAGAATCAGCACCTTTAACCTCCTGATTGTACAGGTTGCAATTTGTCCTGAGGATGAACGGGAAGACGCGGAACCAACGAGAGACGAGCCCTAGGTGTTGGGACAGGCATAGGTCACTCCATTTTCCCATCAGGAAGAAGAATGAACCACAGGCTCAGCCTGCCCCCCAGAACCAAAATAGGGCCTGAAGCAATCCTGCGCTTTTGCGGCCAGCTCCCAAGAAAGCGAGGAGACAAATGGAGCTCAGGGGCACTGCAATTCACAAACGTGCAGAGTTATAAATGAGAACTCTCGTCCACAAATATATTGAGGGAAGGCAACGAAGAGGATTTGAAAGCAAGGCAGATTTGCAGGAAACAGATTTCAGGAGGTAGATTCGACTCGCCTTTAAAGCACATGAAAAGCGGCAAAACGTTGACAATGATGCCCTTGGCCAAAAAGGGCGTATGCGTTTTTTCCTGAATATATTCAGGAAAAAACGCATACGCCCTTTTTGGCCAACCAAGCAAGCCGGAAGGGCAAATCAGCGCTACAAAGAAGTCTCGCTTGCCCTCGGTCAAAAGGGCCATGCTGAACAAAGTGTAAAAACCAGAAAAGCAGGACAGGCCATGGAGACATGGGAGCCTTGCTACGCTGATGGGCAGGATATAAATTGCCAACAGGCACTCTGGAGAAGAGTACGGTGTGTCCTGAAACAAGTAATAAACACAGCGTAGAGAGCATAGGGCTCTTCCACTCATGGGCGTATAAATTGGGAAAACTAAAAATCAACAAGACACAGGCACCCTAAAGTTTACGGCTGCTCTGTTTCCAAGAACCTCCGCTTCGGTACACCTTCAATATCCCAGGAAAGAGAAAAATGGATAATGAAATGGTGGTACTTGGCACAATGGAATATCACTCAGCCATGAAATCAATGTCATAAGGGTAGTTAGCAGCATGATGTGTGGATTTAGGTACGATGATTCTAAGTGAAATAAGTCACACAGAAAAAGACACTTATCCTAAGATATCGCTTATAGAGGGAATGTCAAAATCGCTACACTTGAAGTGAATTACAAAACAGAACAGAGTCACACCTTTAGGAGACACACTATGGATGCTTAACGGGAAAGGTGAGGTGGGGTGATGCATAAAACAAGGGTTTGAAATTAGCTCAGAGACCGCTCCATAAGCCAAATATGTAATAGACAAGGCCTACTCCCTGCTCAGTGAACTGGACTCAACACCCCCTAGTCACCGCACAAGAATATATCTGACTAGTAAGAATCTGAAAACCTATGTATCGATATCTCTCTGCAAGTGAATCAAGAGGGTGTAAAGCGGCATAAACACAGCAGGGAAAAGCAGCCAAGACCCATTCTAAACATAAATTACTTAAAAAAACCCACAAAACAAAGACAGTGAAAGAGAGAGAAATTCTTACAAAATCTGTTCAGGGTCTCTGATGCAACCTGGATTGACCATATCTAGACCCACAGCTGGATGAGACATAAGGCTGGACACTCTTGGGGTTGAGAGGATAGGTGAGCTTGGTGAGCAAACGCAGATACTTTAAAGTAACACCACGGGGTACACACCCCATGGGTCTCAAATCCCCAGGTACAAGGGCATCTTCCTACATCAAAACATGCATGGGAAACCCAGAAGATGGTATGCCGTGAGATCGGGAAATGTTTCTAAAACGCACCTCATTTCTCCTCTCATTGTGCTCGGGTTCGCCATTCCAGCCGCTTGACTAACCATCTCCCTACTTGGAGAATCAGCACCTTTAACCTCCTGTTTCGTACAGGTTGCAATTTGTCCTGAGGATGAACGGGAAGACGGGCAACCAACGAGAGACTAGCCCTAGGTGTTGGGACAGGCACAGGTCACTCCTTTTTCCCATCAGGAAGAAGAATGAACCACAGGCTCAGCCTGCCCCCTAGAACCAAAATAGGGCCTGAAGCAATCCTGCACTTTTGCGGCCAGCTCCCAAAAAAGCGAGTAGACAAATGGAGCTCAGGGGCACTGCAATTCACAAACGTGCAGAGTTATAAATGATATCTCTCGTCCACAAATATATTGAGGGAAGGCAACGAAGAGGATTTGAAAGCAAGGCAGATTTGCAGGAAACAGATTTCAGGAGGTAGATTCGACTCGCCTTTAAAGCACATGAAAACAGGCAAAACGTTGACAATAATGCCCTTCCCCAAAAAGGGCGTATGCGTTTTTTCCTGAATATATTCAGGAAAAAACGCATACGCCCTTTTTGGCCAACCAAGCAAGCCGGAAGGGCAAATCAGTGCTACAAAGAAGTCTCGCTTGCCCTCGGTCAAAAGGGCCATGCTGAACAAACAGTAAAAACCAGAAAAGCAGGACAGGCCATGGAGACATGGGAGCCTTGCTACGCTAATGGGCAGGATTTAAATTGCCAACAGCCACTCTGGAGAAGTGTACGGTGTGTCCTGAAACAAGTAATAAACACAGCTTAGAGAGCATAGGACACTTCCACTCATGGGCGTATAAATTGGGAAAACTAAAAATCAACAAGACACAGGCACCCCAAACTTTACGGCTGCTCTGTTTCCAAGAACCTCCCCTTCGGTACACCTTCAATATCCCAGGAAAGAGAAAAATGGATAAAGAAATGATGGTACTTGGCACAATGGAATATCACTCAGCCATGAAATCAATGTCATAAGGCTAGTTAGCAGCATGATGAGTGGATTTAGCGACGATGAGTCTAAGTGAAATAAGACACACAGAAAAAGACACTTATCCTAAGATATCGCTTATAGAGGGAATGTCAAAATCGCTACAGTTGAACTGAATTACAAAACAGAACAGAGTCACACCTTTAGAAGACACACTATGGCTGCTTAACGGGAAAGGTGAGGTGGGGTGATGCATAAAACAAGGGTTTGAAATTAGCTCAGAGACCGCTCCATAAGCCAAATATGTAATAGTCAAGGCCTACTCCCTGCTCAGTGAACTGGACTCAACACACCCTAGTCACCACACAAGAATATATCTGACTAGTAAGAATCTGAAAACCTATGTATCGATATCTCTCTGCAAGTGAATCAAGAGGGTGTAAAGCGGCATAAACACAGCAGGGAAAAGCAGCCAAACCCCATTCTAAACATACATTACTTTAAAAAACCCACAAAGCAAAGACAGTGAAAGAGAGAGAAATTCTTACAAAATCCGTTTAGGGTCTCTGATGCAACCTGGATTGACCATATCTAGACCCACAGCTGGATGAGACATAAGGCTGGACACTCTTGGGGCTCAGAGGATTGGTGAGCTTGGGTGAGCAAATGCAGATACTTTAAAGTAATACCGCGGGGTACCCACCCCATGGGTCTCAAATCTCAAGGTACAAGGGAATCTTCCTACATCAAAACATGCATGGGAAACCCAGAAGATGGTATGCCGTGAGATCGGGAAAGGTTTCTAAAACGCACCTCATTTCTCCTCTCCTTGTGCTCGGGTTCGCCATTCCAGCCGCTTGACTAATCATCTCCCTACTTGGAGAATCAGCACCTTTAACCTCCTGATTGTACAGGTTGCAATTTGTCCTGAGGATGAACGGGAAGACGCGGAACCAAAGAGAGACGAGCCCTAGGTGTTGGGACAGGCATAGGTCACTCCATTTTCCCATCAGGAAGAAGAATGAACCACAGGCTCAGCCTGCCCCCCAGAACCAAAATAGGGCCTGAAGCAATCCTGCGCTTTTGCGGCCAGCTCCCAAAAAAGCGAGGAGACAAATGGAGCTCAGGGGCACTGCAATTCACAAACGTGCAGAGTTATAAATGAGAACTCTCGTCCACAAATATATTGAGGGAAGGCAACGAAGAGGATTTGAAAGCAAGGCAGATTTGCAGGAAACAGATTTCAGGAGGTAGATTCGACTCGCCTTTAAAGCACATGAAAAGCGGCAAAAGGTTGACAATGATGCCCTTGGCCAAAAAGGGCGTATGCGTTTTTTCCTGAATATATTCAGGAAAAAACGCATACGCCCTTTTTGGCCAACCAAGCAAGCCGGAAGGGCAAATCAGCGCTACAAAGAAGTCTCGCTTGCCCTTGGTCAAAAGGGCCATGCTGAACAAAGTGTAAAAACCAGAAAAGCAGGACAGGCCATGGAGACATGGGAGCCTTGCTACGCTGATGGGCGGGACGTAAATTGCCAACAGGCACTCTGGAGAAGAGTACGGTGTGTCCTGAAACAAGTAATAAACACAGTGTATAGAGCATAGGGCACTTCCACTCAAGGGCGTATAAATTGGGAAAACTAAAAATCAACAAGACACAGGCACCCTAAAGTTTACGGCTGCTCTGTTTCCAAGAACCTCCGCTTCGGTACACCTGCAATATCCCAGGAAAGAGAAAAATGGATAAAGAAATGGTGGTACTTGGCACAATGGAATATCTCTCAGCCATGAAATCAATGTCATAAGGCTAGTTAGCAGCATGATGAGTGGATTTAGGTACGATGATTCTAAGTGAAATAAGTCACACAGAAAAAGACACTTATCCTAAGATATCGCTTAGAGAGGGAATGTCAAAATCGCTACACTTGAACTGAATTACAAAACAGAACAGAGGCACACCTTTAGAAGACACACTATGGCTGCTTAACGGGAAAGGTGAGGTGGGGTGATGCATAAAACAAGGGTTTGAAGTTAGCTCAGACACCGCTCCATAAGCCAAATATGTAATAGACAAGGCCTACTCCCTGCTCAGTGAACTGGACTCAACACCCCCTAGTCACCACACAAGAATATATCTGACTAGTATGAATCTGAAAACCTATGTATCGATATCTCTCTGCAAGTGAATCAAGAGGGTGTAAAGCGGCATAAACACAGCAGGGAAAAGCAGCCAAACCCCATTCTAAACATACATTACTTTAAAAAACCCACAAAGCAAAGACAGTGAAAGAGAGAGAAATTCTTACAAAATCCGTTCAGGGTCTCTGATGCAACCTGGATTGACCATATCTAGACCCACAGCTGGATGAGACATAAGGCTGGACACTCTTGGGGCTGAGAGGATTGGTGAGGTTGGGTGAGCAAATGCAGATACTTTAAAGTAATACCGCGGGGTACCCACCCCATGGGTCTCAAATCTCAAGGTACAAGGGAATCTTCCTACATCAAAACATGCATGGGAAACCCAGAAGATGGTATGCCGTGAGATCGGGAAAGGTTTCTAAAACGCACCTCATTTCTCCTCTCCTTGTGCTCGGGTTCGCCATTCCAGCCGCTTAACTAACCATCTCCCTACTTGGAGAATCAGCACCTTTAACCTCCTGATTGTACAGGTTGCAATTTGTCCTGAGGATGAACGGGAAGACGCGGAACCAACGAGAGACGAGCCCTACGTGTTGGGACAGGCATAGGTCACTCCATTTTCCCATCAGGAAGAAGAATGAACCACAGGCTCAGCCTGCCCCCCAGAACCAAAATAGGGCCTGAAGCAATCCTGCACTTTTGCGGCCAGCTCCCAAAAAAGCGAGGAGACAAATGGAGCTCAGGGGCACTGCAATTCACAAACGTGCAGAGTTATAAATGAGAACTCTCGTCCACAAATATATTGAGGGAAGGCAACGAAGAGGATTTGAAAGCAAGGCAGATTTGCAGGAAACAGATTTCAGGAGGTAGATTCGACTCGCCTTTAAAGCACATGAAAAGCGGCAAAACGTTGACAATGATGCCCTTGGCCAAAAACGGCGTATGCGGTTTTTCCTGAATATATTCAGGAAAAAACGCATACGCCCTTTATGGCCAACCAAGCAAGCCGGAAGGGCAAATCAGCGCTACAAAGAAGTCTCGCTTGCCCTCGGTCAAAAGGGCCATGCTGAACAAAGTGTAAAAACCAGAAAAGCAGGACAGGCCATGGAGACATGGGAGCCTTGCTACGCTGATGGGCGGGATGTAAATTGCCAACAGGCACTCTGGAGAAGAGTACGGTGTGTCCTGAAACAAGTAATAAACACAGCGTAGAGAGCATAGGGCACTTCAACTCAAGGGCGTATAAATTGGGAAAACTAAAAATCAACAAGACACAGGCACCCTAAAGTTTACGGCTGCTCTGTTTCCAAGAACCTCCGCTGCGGTACACCTGCAATATCCCAGGAAAGAGAAAAATGGATAAAGAAATGGTGGTACTTGGCACAATGGAATATCTCTCAGCCATGAAATCAATGTCATAAGGCTAGTTAGCAGCATGATGAGTGGATTTAGGTACGATGATTCTAAGTGAAATAAGTCACACAGAAAAAGACACTTATCCTAAGATATCGCTTAGAGAGGGAATGTCAAAATCGCTACACTTGAACTGAATTACAAAACAGAACAGAGTCACACCTTTAGAAGACACACTATGGCTGCTTAACGGGAAAGGTGAGGTGGGGTGATGCATAAAACAAGGGTTTCAAATTAGCTCAGAGACCGCTCCATAAGCCAAATATGTAATAGACAAGGCCTACTTCCTGCTCAGTGAACTGGACTCAACACCCCCTAGTCACCACACAAGAATAATTCTGACTAGTACGAATCTGAAAACCTATGTATCGATATCTCTCTGCAAGTGAATCAAGAGGGTGTAAAGCGGCATCAACACAGCAGGGAAAAGCAGCCAAGCCCCATTCTAAACATAAATTACTTTAAAAAACCCACAAAACAAAGACAGTGAAAGAGAGAGAAATTCTTACAAAATCCGTTCAGGGTCTATGATGCAACCTGGATTGACCATATCTAGACCCACAGCTGGATGAGACATAAGGCTGGACACTCTTGGGGCTGAGAGGATTGGTGAGGTTGGGTGAGCAAACGCAGATACTTTAAAGTAACACTGCGGGGAACACACCCCATGGGTCTCAAATCTCCAGGTACAAGGGCATCTTCCTACATCAAAACATGCATGGGAAAGCCAGAAGATGGTATGCCATGAGATCGGGAAAGGTTTCTAAAACGCACCTCATTTATCCTCTCCTTGTGCTCGGGTTCGCCATTCCAGCCGCTTGACTAACCATCTCCCTACTTGGAGAATCAGCACCTTTAACCTCCTGATTGTACAGGTTGCAATTTGTCCTGAGGATGAACGGGAAGACGCGGATCCAACGAGAGACGAGCCCTAGGTGTTGGGACAGGCATAGGTCACTCCATTTTCCCATCAGGAAGAAGAATGAACCACAGGCTCAGCCTGCCCCCCAGAACCAAAATAGGGCCTGAAGCAATCCTGCGCTTTTGCGGCCAGCTCCCAAAAAAGCGAGGGGACAAATGGAGCTCAGGGGCACTGCAATTCACAAACGTGCAGAGTTATAAATGAGAACTCTCGTCCACAAATATATTGAGGGAAGGCAACGAAGAGGATTTGAAAGCAAGGCAGATTTGCAGGAAACAGATTTCAGGAGGTAGATTCGACTCGCCTTTAAAGCACATGAAAAGCGCCAAAACGTTGACAATGATGCCCTTGGCCAAAAAGGGCGTATGCGTTTTTTCCTGAATATATTCAGGAAAAAACGCATACGCCCTTTTTGGCCAACCAAGCAAGCCGGAAGGGCAAATCAGCGCTACAAAGAAGTCTCGCTTGCCCTCGGTCAAAAGGGCCATGCTGAACAAACAGTAAAAACCAGAAAAGCAGGACAGGCCATGGAGACATGGGAGCCTTGCTACGCTGATGGGCGGAATATAAATTGCCAACAGGCACTCTGGAGAAGAGTACGGTGTGTCCTGAAACAAGTAATAAACACAGCGTAGAGAGCATAGGGCACTTCCACTCATGGGCGTATAAATTGGGAAAACTAAAAATCAACAAGACACAGGCACCCTAAAGTTTACGGCTGCTCTGTTTCCAAGAACCTCCACTTCGGAACACCTTCAATATCCCAGGAAAGAGAAAAATGGATAAAGAAATGGTGGTACTTGGCACAATGGAATATCACTCAGCCATGAAATCAATGTCATAAGGCTAGTTAGCAGCATGATGAGTGGATTTAGGTACGATGATTCTAAGTGAAATAAGTCACACAGAAAAAGACACTTATCCTAAGATATCGCTTATAGAGGGAATGTCAAAATCGCTACACTTGAACTGAATTACAAAACAGAACAGAGTCACACCTGTAGAAGACACACTATGGCTGCTTAACGGGAAAGGTGAGGTGGGGTGATGCATAAAACAAGGGTTTGAAATTAGCTCAGAGACCGCTCCATAAGCCAAATATGTAATAGACAAGGCCTACTCCCTCCTCAGTGAACTGGACTCAACACACCCTAGTCACCACAAAAGAATATATCTGACTAGTAAGAATCTGAAAACCTATGTATCGATATCTCTCTGCAAGTGAATCAAGAGGGTGTAAAGCGGCATCAACACAGCAGGGAAAAGCAGCCAAGCCCGATTCTAAACATAAATTACTTTAAAAAACCCACAAAACAAAGACAGTGAAAGAGAGAGAAATTCTTACAAAATCCGTTCAGGGTCTATGATGCAACCTGGATTGACCATATCTAGACCCACAGCTGGATGAGACAGAAGGCTGGACACTCTTGGGGCTGAGAGGATTGGTGAGGTTGGGTGAGCAAACGCAGATACTTTAAAGTAACACTGCGGGGAACACACCCCATGGGTCTCAAATCTCCAGGTACAAGGGCATCTTTCTACATCAAAACATGCATGGGAAACCCAGAAGATGGTATGCCATGAGATCGGGAAAGGTTTCTAAAACGCACCTCATTTATCCTCTCCTTGTGCTTGGGTTCGCCATTCCAGCCGCTTGACTAACCATCTCCCTACTTGGAGAATCAGCACCTTTAACCTCCTGATTGTACAGGTTGCAATTTGTCCTGAGGATGAACGGGAAGACGCGGAACCAACGAGAGACGAGCCCTAGGTGTTGGGACAGGCATAGGTCACTCCATTTTCCCATCAGGAAGAAGAATGAACCACAGGCTCAGCCTGCCCCCCAGAACCAAAATAGGGCCTGAAGCAATCCTGCGCTTTTGCGGCCAGCTCCCAAAAAAGCGAGGAGACAAATGGAGCTCAGGGGCACTGCAATTCACAAACGTGCAGAGTTATAAATGAGAACTCTCGTCCACAAATATATTGAGGGAAGGCAACGAAGAGGATTTGAAAGCAAGGCAGATTTGCAGGAAACAGATTTCAGGAGGTAGATTCGACTCGCCTTTAAAGCACATGAAAAGCGGCAAAACGTTGACAATGATGCCCTTGGCCAAAAAGGGCGTATGCGTTTTTTCCTGAATATATTCAGGAAAAAACGCATACGCCCTTTTTGGCCAACCAAGCAAGCCGGAAGGGCAAATCAGCGCTACAAAGAAGTCTCGCTTGCCCTCGGTCAAAAGGGCCATGCTGAACAAAGTGTAAAAACCAGAAAAGCAGGACAGGCCATGGAGACATGGGAGCCTTGCTACGCTGATGGGCAGGATATAAATTGCCAACAGGCACTCTGGAGAAGAGTACGGTGTGTCCTGAAACAAGTAATAAACACAGCGTAGAGAGCATAGGGCTCTTCCACTCATGGGCGTATAAATTGGGAAAACTAAAAATCAACAAGACACAGGCACCCTAAAGTTTACGGCTGCTCTGTTTCCAAGAACCTCCGCTTCGGTACACCTTCAATATCCCAGGAAAGAGAAAAATGGATAATGAAATGGTGGTACTTGGCACAATGGAATATCACTCAGCCATGAAATCAATGTCATAAGGGTAGTTAGCAGCATGATGTGTGGATTTAGGTACGATGATTCTAAGTGAAATAAGTCACACAGAAAAAGACACTTATCCTAAGATATCGCTTATAGAGGGAATGTCAAAATCGCTACACTTGAAGTGAATTACAAAACAGAACAGAGTCACACCTTTAGGAGACACACTATGGATGCTTAACGGGAAAGGTGAGGTGGGGTGATGCATAAAACAAGGGTTTGAAATTAGCTCAGAGACCGCTCCATAAGCCAAATATGTAATAGACAAGGCCTACTCCCTGCTCAGTGAACTGGACTCAACACCCCCTAGTCACCGCACAAGAATATATCTGACTAGTAAGAATCTGAAAACCTATGTATCGATATCTCTCTGCAAGTGAATCAAGAGGGTGTAAAGCGGCATAAACACAGCAGGGAAAAGCAGCCAAGACCCATTCTAAACATAAATTACTTAAAAAAACCCACAAAACAAAGACAGTGAAAGAGAGAGAAATTCTTACAAAATCTGTTCAGGGTCTCTGATGCAACCTGGATTGACCATATCTAGACCCACAGCTGGATGAGACATAAGGCTGGACACTCTTGGGGTTGAGAGGATAGGTGAGCTTGGTGAGCAAACGCAGATACTTTAAAGTAACACCACGGGGTACACACCCCATGGGTCTCAAATCCCCAGGTACAAGGGCATCTTCCTACATCAAAACATGCATGGGAAACCCAGAAGATGGTATGCCGTGAGATCGGGAAATGTTTCTAAAACGCACCTCATTTCTCCTCTCATTGTGCTCGGGTTCGCCATTCCAGCCGCTTGACTAACCATCTCCCTACTTGGAGAATCAGCACCTTTAACCTCCTGTTTCGTACAGGTTGCAATTTGTCCTGAGGATGAACGGGAAGACGGGCAACCAACGAGAGACTAGCCCTAGGTGTTGGGACAGGCACAGGTCACTCCTTTTTCCCATCAGGAAGAAGAATGAACCACAGGCTCAGCCTGCCCCCTAGAACCAAAATAGGGCCTGAAGCAATCCTGCACTTTTGCGGCCAGCTCCCAAAAAAGCGAGTAGACAAATGGAGCTCAGGGGCACTGCAATTCACAAACGTGCAGAGTTATAAATGATATCTCTCGTCCACAAATATATTGAGGGAAGGCAACGAAGAGGATTTGAAAGCAAGGCAGATTTGCAGGAAACAGATTTCAGGAGGTAGATTCGACTCGCCTTTAAAGCACATGAAAACAGGCAAAACGTTGACAATAATGCCCTTCCCCAAAAAGGGCGTATGCGTTTTTTCCTGAATATATTCAGGAAAAAACGCATACGCCCTTTTTGGCCAACCAAGCAAGCCGGAAGGGCAAATCAGTGCTACAAAGAAGTCTCGCTTGCCCTCGGTCAAAAGGGCCATGCTGAACAAACAGTAAAAACCAGAAAAGCAGGACAGGCCATGGAGACATGGGAGCCTTGCTACGCTAATGGGCAGGATGTAAATTGCCAACAGCCACTCTGGAGAAGTGTACGGTGTGTCCTGAAACAAGTAATAAACACAGCTTAGAGAGCATAGGACACTTCCACTCATGGGCGTATAAATTGGGAAAACTAAAAATCAACAAGACACAGGCACCCCAAACTTTACGGCTGCTCTGTTTCCAAGAACCTCCCCTTCGGTACACCTTCAATATCCCAGGAAAGAGAAAAATGGATAAAGAAATGATGGTATTTGGCACAATGGAATATCACTCAGCCATGAAATCAATGTCATAAGGCTAGTTACCAGCATGATGAGTGGATTTAGCGACGATGAGTCTAAGTGAAATAAGACACACAGAAAAAGACACTTATCCTAAGATATCGCTTATAGAGGGAATGTCAAAATCGCTACAGTTGAACTGAATTACAAAACAGAACAGAGTCACACCTTTAGAAGACACACTATGGCTGCTTAACGGGAAAGGTGAGGTGGGGTGATGCATAAAACAAGGGTTTGAAATTAGCTCAGAGACCGCCCCATAAGCCAAATATGTAATAGTCAAGGCCTACTCCCTGCTCAGTGAACTGGACTCAACACACCCTAGTCACCACACAAGAATATATCTGACTAGTAAGAATCTGAAAACCTATGTATCGATATCTCTCTGCAAGTGAATCAAGAGGGTGTAAAGCGGCATAAACACAGCAGGGAAAAGCAGCCAAACCCCATTCTAAACATACATTACTTTAAAAAACCCACAAAGCAAAGACAGTGAAAGAGAGAGAAATTCTTACAAAATCCGTTTAGGGTCTCTGATGCAACCTGGATTGACCATATCTAGACCCACAGCTGGATGAGACATAAGGCTGGACACTCTTGGGGCTCAGAGGATTGGTGAGCTTGGGTGAGCAAATGCAGATACTTTAAAGTAATACCGCGGGGTACCCACCCCATGGGTCTCAAATCTCAAGGTACAAGGGAATCTTCCTACATCAAAACATGCATGGGAAACCCAGAAGATGGTATGCCGTGAGATCGGGAAAGGTTTCTAAAACGCACCTCATTTCTCCTCTCCTTGTGCTCGGGTTCGCCATTCCAGCCGCTTGACTAATCATCTCCCTACTTGGAGAATCAGCACCTTTAACCTCCTGATTGTACAGGTTGCAATTTGTCCTGAGGATGAACGGGAAGACGCGGAACCAACGAGAGACGAGCCCTACGTGTTGGGACAGGCATAGGTCACTCCATTTTCCCATCAGGAAGAAGAATGAACCACAGGCTCAGCCTGCCCCCCAGAACCAAAATAGGGCCTGAAGCAATCCTGCGCTTTTGCGGCCAGCTCCCAAAAAAGCGAGGAGACAAATGGAGCTCAGGGGCACTGCAATTCACAAACGTGCAGAGTTATAAATGAGAACTCTCGTCCACAAATATATTGAGGGAAGGCAACGAAGAGGATTTGAAAGCAAGGCAGATTTGCAGGAAACAGATTTCAGGAGGTAGATTCGACTCGCCTTTAAAGCACATGAAAAGCGGCAAAAGGTTGACAATGATGCCCTTGGCCAAAAAGGGCGTATGAGTTTTTTCCTGAATATATTCAGGAAAAAACGCATACGCCCTTTTTGGCCAACCAAGCAAGCCGGAAGGGCAAATCAGCGCTACAAAGAAGTCTCGCTTGCCCTTGGTCAAAAGGGCCATGCTGAACAAAGTGTAAAAACCAGAAAAGCAGGACAGGCCATGGAGACATGGGAGCCTTGCTACGCTGATGGGCGGGACGTAAATTGCCAACAGGCACTCTGGAGAAGAGTACGGTGTGTCCTGAAACAAGTAATAAACACAGTGTATAGAGCATAGGGCACTTCCACTCAAGGGCGTATAAATTGGGAAAACTAAAAATCAACAAGACACAGGCACCCTAAAGTTTACGGCTGCTCTGTTTCCAAGAACCTCCGCTTCGGTACACCTGCAATATCCCAGGAAAGAGAAAAATGGATAAAGAAATGGTGGTACTTGGCACAATGGAATATCTCTCAGCCATGAAATCAATGTCATAAGGCTAGTTAGCAGCATGATGAGTGGATTTAGGTACGATGATTCTAAGTGAAATAAGTCACACAGAAAAAGACACTTATCCTAAGATATCGCTTAGAGAGGGAATGTCAAAATCGCTACACTTGAACTGAATTACAAAACAGAACAGAGGCACACCTTTAGAAGACACACTATGGCTGCTTAACGGGAAAGGTGAGGTGGGGTGATGCATAAAACAAGGGTTTGAAGTTAGCTCAGACACCGCTCCATAAGCCAAATATGTAATAGACAAGGCCTACTCCCTGCTCAGTGAACTGGACTCAACACCCCCTAGTCACCACACAAGAATATATCTGACTAGTATGAATCTGAAAACCTATGTATCGATATCTCTCTGCAAGTGAATCAAGAGGGTGTAAAGCGGCATCAACACAGCAGGGAAAAGCAGCCATACCCCATTCTAAACATACATTACTTTAAAAAACCCACAAAGCAAAGACAGTGAAAGAGAGAGAAATTCTTACAAAATCCGTTCAGGGTCTCTGATGCAACCTGGATTGACCATATCTAGACCCACAGCTGGATGAGACATAAGGCTGGACACTCTTGGGGCTGAGAGGATTGGTGAGGTTGGGTGAGCAAATGCAGATACTTTAAAGTAATACCGCAGGGTACCCACCCCATGGGTCTCAAATCTCAAGGTACAAGGGAATCTTCCTACATCAAAACATGCATGGGAAACCCAGAAGATGGTATGCCGTGAGATCGGGAAAGGTTTCTAAAACGCACCTCATTTCTCCTCTCCTTGTGCTCGGGTTCGCCATTCCAGCCGCTTAACTAACCATCTCCCTACTTGGAGAATCAGCACCTTTAACCTCCTGATTGTACAGGTTGCAATTTGTCCTGAGGATGAACGGGAAGACACGGAACCAACGAGAGACGAGCCCTACGTGTTGGGACAGGCATAGGTCACTCCATTTTCCCATCAGGAAGAAGAATGAACCACAGGCTCAGCCTGCCCCCCAGAACCAAAATAGGGCCTGAAGCAATCCTGCACTTTTGCGGCCAGCTCCCAAAAAAGCGAGGAGACAAATGGAGCTCAGGGGCACTGCAATTCACAAACGTGCAGAGTTATAAATGAGAACTCTCGTCCACAAATATATTGAGGGAAGGCAACGAAGAGGATTTGAAAGCAAGGCAGATTTGCAGGAAACAGATTTCAGGAGGTAGATTCGACTCGCCTTTAAAGCACATGAAAAGCGGCAAAACGTTGACAATGATGCCCTTGGCCAAAAACGGCGTATGCGGTTTTTCCTGAATATATTCAGGAAAAAACGCATACGCCCTTTATGGCCAACCAAGCAAGCCGGAAGGGCAAATCAGCGCTACAAAGAAGTCTCGCTTGCCCTCGGTCAAAAGGGCCATGCTGAACAAAGTGTAAAAACCAGAAAAGCAGGACAGGCCATGGAGACATGGGAGCCTTGCTACGCTGATGGGAGGGATGTAAATTGCCAACAGGCACTCTGGAGAAGAGTACGGTGTGTCCTGAAACAAGTAATAAACACAGCGTAGAGAGCATAGGGCACTTCAACTCAAGGGCGTATAAATTGGGAAAACTAAAAATCAACAAGACACAGGCACCCTAAAGTTTACGGCTGCTCTGTTTCCAAGAACCTCTGCTTCGGTACACCTGCAATATCCCAGGAAAGAGAAAAATGGATAAAGAAATGGTGGTACTTGGCACAATGGAATATCTCTCAGCCATGAAATCAATGTCATAAGGCTAGTTAGCAGCATGATGAGTGGATTTAGGTACGATGATTCTAAGTGAAATAAGTCACACAGAAAAAGACACTTATCCTAAGATATCGCTTAGAGAGGGAATGTCAAAATCGCTACACTTGAACTGAATTACAAAACAGAACAGAGTCACACCTTTAGAAGACACACTATGGCTGCTTAACGGGAAAGGTGAGGTGGGGTGATGCATAAAACAAGGGTTTCAAATTAGCTCAGAGACCGCTCCATAAGCCAAATATGTAATAGACAAGGCCTACTCCCTGCTCAGTGAACTGGACTCAACACCCCCTAGTCACCACACAAGAATAATTCTGACTAGTACGAATCTGAAAACCTATGTATCGATATCTCTCTGCAAGTGAATCAAGAGGGTGTAAAGCGGCATCAACACAGCAGGGAAAAGCAGCCAAGCCCCATTCTAAACATAAATTACTTTAAAAAACCCACAAAACAAAGACAGTGAAAGAGAGAGAAATTCTTACAAAATCCGTTCAGGGTCTATGATGCAACCTGGATTGACCATATCTAGACCCACAGCTGGATGAGACATAAGGCTGGACACTCTTGGGGCTGAGAGGATTGGTGAGGTTGGGTGAGCAAACGCAGATACTTTAAAGTAACACTGCGGGGAACACACCCCATGGGTCTCAAATCTCCAGGTACAAGGGCATCTTCCTACATCAAAACATGCATGGGAAAGCCAGAAGATGGTATGCCATGAGATCGGGAAAGGTTTCTAAAACGCACCTCATTTATCCTCTCCTTGTGCTCGGGTTCGCCATTCCAGCCGCTTGACTAACCATCTCCCTACTTGGAGAATCAGCACCTTTAACCTCCTGATTGTACAGGTTGCAATTTGTCCTGAGGATGAACGGGAAGACGCGGATCCAACGAGAGACGAGCCCTAGGTGTTGGGACAGGCATAGGTCACTCCATTTTCCCATCAGGAAGAAGAATGAACCACAGGCTCAGCCTGCCCCCCAGAACCAAAATAGGGCCTGAAGCAATCCTGCGCTTTTGCGGCCAGCTCCCAAAAAAGCGAGGGGACAAATGGAGCTCAGGGGCACTGCAATTCACAAACGTGCAGAGTTATAAATGAGAACTCTCGTCCACAAATATATTGAGGGAAGGCAACGAAGAGGATTTGAAAGCAAGGCAGATTTGCAGGAAACAGATTTCAGGAGGTAGATTCGACTCGCCTTTAAAGCACATGAAAAGCGCCAAAACGTTGACAATGATGCCCTTGGCCAAAAAGGGCGTATGCGTTTTTTCCTGAATATATTCAGGAAAAAACGCATACGCCCTTTTTGGCCAACCAAGCAAGCCGGAAGGGCAAATCAGCGCTACAAAGAAGTCTCGCTTGCCCTCGGTCAAAAGGGCCATGCTGAACAAACAGTAAAAACCAGAAAAGCAGGACAGGCCATGGAGACATGGGAGCCTTGCTACGCTGATGGGCGGAATATAAATTGCCAACAGGCACTCTGGAGAAGAGTACGGTGTGTCCTGAAACAAGTAATAAACACAGCGTAGAGAGCATAGGGCACTTCCACTCATGGGCGTATAAATTGGGAAAACTAAAAATCAACAAGACACAGGCACCCTAAAGTTTACGGCTGCTCTGTTTCCAAGAACCTCCACTTCGGAACACCTTCAATATCCCAGGAAAGAGAAAAATGGATAAAGAAATGGTGGTACTTGGCACAATGGAATATCACTCAGCCATGAAATCAATGTCATAAGGCTAGTTAGCAGCATGATGAGTTGATTTAGGTACGATGATTCTAAGTGAAATAAGTCACACAGAAAAAGACACTTATCCTAAGATATCGCTTATAGAGGGAATGTCAAAATCGCTACACTTGAACTGAATTACAAAACAGAACAGAGTCACACCTTTAGAAGACACACTATGGCTGCTTAACGGGAAAGGTGAGGTGGGGTGATGCATAAAACAAGGGTTTGAAATTAGCTCAGAGACCGCTCCATAAGCCAAATATGTAATAGACAAGGCCTACTCCCTCCTCAGTGAACTGGACTCAACACACCCTAGTCACCACACAAGAATATATCTGACTAGTAAGAATCTGAAAACCTATGTATCGATATCTCTCTGCAAGTGAATCAAGAGGGTGTAAAGCGGCATCAACACAGCAGGGAAAAGCAGCCAAGCCCGATTCTAAACATAAATTACTTTAAAAAACCCACAAAACAAAGACAGTGAAAGAGAGAGAAATTCTTACAAAATCCGTTCAGGGTCTATGATGCAACCTGGATTGACCATATCTAGACCCACAGCTGGATGAGACAGAAGGCTGGACACTCTTGGGGCTGAGAGGATTGGTGAGGTTGGGTGAGCAAACGCAGATACTTTAAAGTAACACTGCGGGGAACACACCCCATGGGTCTCAAATCTCCAGGTACAAGGGCATCTTTCTACATCAAAACATGCATGGGAAACCCAGAAGATGGTATGCCATGAGATCGGGAAAGGTTTCTAAAACGCACCTCATTTATCCTCTCCTTGTGCTTGGGTTCGCCATTCCAGCCGCTTGACTAACCATCTCCCTACTTGGAGAATCAGCACCTTTAACCTCCTGATTGTACAGGTTGCAATTTGTCCTGAGGATGAACGGGAAGACGCGGAACCAACGAGAGACGAGCCCTAGGTGTTGGGACAGGCATAGGTCACTCCATTTTCCCATCAGGAAGAAGAATGAACCACAGGCTCAGCCTGCCCCCCAGAACCAAAATAGGGCCTGAAGCAATCCTGCGCTTTTGCGGCCAGCTCCCAAAAAAGCGAGGAGACAAATGGAGCTCAGGGGCACTGCAATTCACAAACGTGCAGAGTTATAAATGAGAACTCTCGTCCACAAATATATTGAGGGAAGGCAACGAAGAGGATTTGAAAGCAAGGCAGATTTGCAGGAAACAGATTTCAGGAGGTAGATTCGACTCGCCTTTAAAGCACATGAAAAGCGGCAAAACGTTGACAATGATGCCCTTGGCCAAAAAGGGCGTATGCGTTTTTTCCTGAATATATTCAGGAAAAAACGCATACGCCCTTTTTGGCCAACCAAGCAAGCCGGAAGGGCAAATCAGCGCTACAAAGAAGTCTCGCTTGCCCTCGGTCAAAAGGGCCATGCTGAACAAAGTGTAAAAACCAGAAAAGCAGGACAGGCCATGGAGACATGGGAGCCTTGCTACGCTGATGGGCAGGATATAAATTGCCAACAGGCACTCTGGAGAAGAGTACGGTGTGTCCTGAAACAAGTAATAAACACAGCGTAGAGAGCATAGGGCTCTTCCACTCATGGGCGTATAAATTGGGAAAACTAAAAATCAACAAGACACAGGCACCCTAAAGTTTACGGCTGCTCTGTTTCCAAGAACCTCCGCTTCGGTACACCTTCAATATCCCAGGAAAGAGAAAAATGGATAATGAAATGGTGGTACTTGGCACAATGGAATATCACTCAGCCATGAAATCAATGTCATAAGGGAAGTTAGCAGCATGATGTGTGGATTTAGGTACGATGATTCTAAGTGAAATAAGTCACACAGAAAAAGACACTTATCCTAAGATATCGCTTATAGAGGGAATGTCAAAATCGCTACACTTGAAGTGAATTACAAAACAGAACAGAGTCACACCTTTAGGAGACACACTATGGATGCTTAACGGGAAAGGTGAGGTGGGGTGATGCATAAAACAAGGGTTTGAAATTAGCTCAGAGACCGCTCCATAAGCCAAATATGTAATAGACAAGGCCTACTCCCTGCTCAGTGAACTGGACTCAACACCCCCTAGTCACCGCACAAGAATATATCTGACTAGTAAGAATCTGAAAACCTATGTATCGATATCTCTCTGCAAGTGAATCAAGAGGGTGTAAAGCGGCATAAACACAGCAGGGAAAAGCAGCCAAGACCCATTCTAAACATAAATTACTTAAAAAAACCCACAAAACAAAGACAGTGAAAGAGAGAGAAATTCTTACAAAATCTGTTCAGGGTCTCTGATGCAACCTGGATTGACCATATCTAGACCCACAGCTGGATGAGACATAAGGCTGGACACTCTTGGGGTTGAGAGGATAGGTGAGCTTGGTGAGCAAACGCAGATACTTTAAAGTAACACCACGGGGTACACACCCCATGGGTCTCAAATCCCCAGGTACAAGGGCATCTTCCTACATCAAAACATGCATGGGAAACCCAGAAGATGGTATGCCGTGAGATCGGGAAATGTTTCTAAAACGCACCTCATTTCTCCTCTCATTGTGCTCGGGTTCGCCATTCCAGCCGCTTGACTAACCATCTCCCTACTTGGAGAATCAGCACCTTTAACCTCCTGTTTCGTACAGGTTGCAATTTGTCCTGAGGATGAACGGGAAGACGGGCAACCAACGAGAGACTAGCCCTAGGTGTTGGGACAGGCACAGGTCACTCCTTTTTCCCATCAGGAAGAAGAATGAACCACAGGCTCAGCCTGCCCCCTAGAACCAAAATAGGGCCTGAAGCAATCCTGCACTTTTGCGGCCAGCTCCCAAAAAAGCGAGTAGACAAATGGAGCTCAGGGGCACTGCAATTCACAAACGTGCAGAGTTATAAATGATATCTCTCGTCCACAAATATATTGAGGGAAGGCAACGAAGAGGATTTGAAAGCAAGGCAGATTTGCAGGAAACAGATTTCAGGAGGTAGATTCGACTCGCCTTTAAAGCACATGAAAACAGGCAAAACGTTGACAATAATGCCCTTCCCCAAAAAGGGCGTATGCGTTTTTTCCTGAATATATTCAGGAAAAAACGCATACGCCCTTTTTGGCCAACCAAGCAAGCCGGAAGGGCAAATCAGTGCTACAAAGAAGTCTCGCTTGCCCTCGGTCAAAAGGGCCATGCTGAACAAACAGTAAAAACCAGAAAAGCAGGACAGGCCATGGAGACATGGGAGCCTTGCTACGCTAATGGGCAGGATGTAAATTGCCAACAGCCACTCTGGAGAAGTGTACGGTGTGTCCTGAAACAAGTAATAAACACAGCTTAGAGAGCATAGGACACTTCCACTCATGGGCGTATAAATTGGGAAAACTAAAAATCAACAAGACACAGGCACCCCAAACTTTACGGCTGCTCTGTTTCCAAGAACCTCCCCTTCGGTACACCTTCAATATCCCAGGAAAGAGAAAAATGGATAAAGAAATGATGGTACTTGGCACAATGGAATATCACTCAGCCATGAAATCAATGTCATAAGGCTAGTTAGCAGCATGATGAGTGGATTTAGCGACGATGAGTCTAAGTGAAATAAGACACACAGAAAAAGACACTTATCCTAAGATATCGCTTATAGAGGGAATGTCAAAATCGCTACAGTTGAACTGAATTACAAAACAGAACAGAGTCACACCTTTAGAAGACACACTATGGCTGCTTAACGGGAAAGGTGAGGTGGGGTGATGCATAAAACAAGGGTTTCAAATTAGCTCAGAGACCGCTCCATAAGCCAAATATGTAATAGTCAAGGCCTACTCCCTGCTCAGTGAACTGGACTCAACACACCCTAGTCACCACACAAGAATATATCTGACTAGTAAGAATCTGAAAACCTATGTATCGATATCTCTCTGCAAGTGAATCAAGAGGGTGTAAAGCGGCATAAACACAGCAGGGAAAAGCAGCCAAACCCCATTCTAAACATACATTACTTTAAAAAACCCACAAAGCAAAGACAGTGAAAGAGAGAGAAATTCTTACAAAATCCGTTTAGGGTCTCTGATGCAACCTGGATTGACCATATCTAGACCCACAGCTGGATGAGACATAAGGCTGGACACTCTTGGGGCTGAGAGGATTGGTGAGGTTGGGTGAGCAAATGCAGATACTTTAAAGTAATACCGCGGGGTACCCACCCCATGGTTCTCAAATCTCCAGGTACAAGGGAATCTTCCTACATCAAAACATGCATGGGAAACCCAGAAGATGGTATGCCGTGAGATCGGGAAAGGTTTCTAAAACGCACCTCATTTCTCCTCTCCTTGTGCTCGGGTTCGCCATTCCAGCCGCTTGACTAATCATCTCCCTACTTGGAGAATCAGCACCTTTAACCTCCTGATTGTACAGGTTGCAATTTGTCCTGAGGATGAACGGGAAGACGCGGAACCAACGAGAGACGAGCCCTAGGTGTTGGGACAGGCATAGGTCACTCCATTTTCCCATCAGGAAGAAGAATGAACCACAGGCTCAGCCTGCCCCCCAGAACCAAAATAGGGCCTGAAGCAATCCTGCGCTTTTGCGGCCAGCTCCCAAAAAAGCGAGGAGACAAATGGAGCTCAGGGGCACTGCAATTCACAAACGTGCAGAGTTATAAATGAGAACTCTCGTCCACAAATATATTGAGGGAAGGCAACGAAGAGGATTTGAAAGCAAGGCAGATTTGCAGGAAACAGATTTCAGGAGGTAGATTCGACTCGCCTTTAAAGCACATGAAAAGCGGCAAAAGGTTGACAATGATGCCCTTGGCCAAAAAGGGCGTATGCGTTTTTTCCTGAATATATTCAGGAAAAAACGCATACGCCCTTTTTGGCCAACCAAGCAAGCCGGAAGGGCAAATCAGCGCTACAAAGAAGTCTCGCTTGCCCTTGGTCAAAAGGGCCATGCTGAACAAAGTGTAAAAACCAGAAAAGCAGGACAGGCCATGGAGACATGGGAGCCTTGCTACGCTGATGGGCGGGACGTAAATTGCCAACAGGCACTCTGGAGAAGAGTACGGTGTGTCCTGAAACAAGTAATAAACACAGTGTATAGAGCATAGGGCACTTCCACTCAAGGGCGTATAAATTGGGAAAACTAAAAATCAACAAGACACAGGCACCCTAAAGTTTACGGCTGCTCTGTTTCCAAGAACCTCCGCTTCGGTACACCTGCAATATCCCAGGAAAGAGAAAAATGGATAAAGAAATGGTGGTACTTGGCACAATGGAATATCTCTCAGCCATGAAATCAATGTCATAAGGCTAGTTAGCAGCATGATGAGTGGATTTAGGTACGATGATTCTAAGTGAAATAAGTCACACAGAAAAAGACACTTATCCTAAGATATCGCTTAGAGAGGGAATGTCAAAATCGCTACACTTGAACTGAATTACAAAACAGAACAGAGGCACACCTTTAGAAGACACACTATGGCTGCTTAACGGGAAAGGTGAGGTGGGGTGATGCATAAAACAAGGGTTTGAAGTTAGCTCAGACACCGCTCCATAAGCCAAATATGTAATAGACAAGGCCTACTCCCTGCTCAGTGAACTGGACTCAACACCCCCTAGTCACCACACAAGAATATATCTGACTAGTATGAATCTGAAAACCTATGTATCGATATCTCTCTGCAAGTGAATCAAGAGGGTGTAAAGCGGCATAAACACAGCAGGGAAAAGCAGCCAAACCCCATTCTAAACATACATTACTTTAAAAAACCCACAAAGCAAAGACAGTGAAAGAGAGAGAAATTCTTACAAAATCCGTTCAGGGTCTCTGATGCAACCTGGATTGACCATATCTAGACCCACAGCTGGATGAGACATAAGGCTGGACACTCTTGGGGCTGAGAGGATTGGTGAGGTTGGGTGAGCAAATGCAGATACTTTAAAGTAATACCGCGGGGTACCCACCCCATGGGTCTCAAATCTCAAGGTACAAGGGAATCTTCCTACATCAAAACATGCATGGGAAACCCAGAAGATGGTATGCCGTGAGATCGGGAAAGGTTTCTAAAACGCACCTCATTTCTCCTCTCCTTGTGCTCGGGTTCGCCATTCCAGCCGCTTAACTAACCATCTCCCTACTTGGAGAATCAGCACCTTTAACCTCCTGATTGTACAGGTTGCAATTTGTCCTGAGGATGAACGGGAAGACGCGGAACCAACGAGAGACGAGCCCTACGTGTTGGGACAGGCATAGGTCAATCCATTTTCCCATCAGGAAGAAGAATGAACCACAGGCTCAGCCTGCCCCCCAGAACCAAAATAGGGCCTGAAGCAATCCTGCACTTTTGCGGCCAGCTCCCAAAAAAGCGAGGAGACAAATGGAGCTCAGGGGCACTGCAATTCACAAACGTGCAGAGTTATAAATGAGAACTCTCATCCACAAATATATTGAGGGAAGGCAACGAAGAGGATTTGAAAGCAAGGCAGATTTGCAGGAAACAGATTTCAGGAGGTAGATTCGACTCGCCTTTAAAGCAAATGAAAAGCGGCAAAACGTTGACAATGATGCCCTTGGCCAAAAACGGCGTATGCGGTTTTTCCTGAATATATTCAGGAAAAAACGCATATGCCCTTTATGGCCAACCAAGCAAGCCGGAAGGGCAAATCAGCGCTACAAAGAAGTCTCGCTTGCCCTCGGTCAAAAGGGCCATGCTGAACAAAGTGTAAAAACCAGAAAAGCAGGACAGGCCATGGAGACATGGGAGCCTTGCTACGCTGATGGGCGGGATGTAAATTGCCAACAGGCACTCTGGAGAAGAGTACGGTGTGTCCTGAAACAAGTAATAAACACAGCGTAGAGAGCATAGGGCAGTTCAACTCAAGGGCGTATAAATTGGGAAAACTAAAAATCAACAAGACACAGGCACCCTAAAGTTTACGGCTGCTCTGTTTCCAAGAACCTCCGCTTCGGTACACCTGCAATATCCCAGGAAAGAGAAAAATGGATAAAGAAATGGTGGTACTTGGCACAATGGAATATCTCTCAGCCATGAAATCAATGTCATAAGGCTAGTTAGCAGCATGATGAGTGGATTTAGGTACGATGATTCTAAGTGAAATAAGTCACACAGAAAAAGACACTTATCCTAAGATATCGCTTAGAGAGGGAATGTCAAAATCGCTACACTTGAACTGAATTACAAAACAGAACAGAGTCACACCTTTAGAAGACACACTATGGCTGCTTAACGGGAAAGGTGAGGTGGGGTGATGCATAAAACAAGGGTTTCAAATTAGCTCAGAGACCGCTCCATAAGCCAAATATGTAATAGACAAGGCCTACTCCCTGCTCAGTGAACTGGACTCAACACCCCCTAGTCACCACACAAGAATAATTCTGACTAGTACGAATCTGAAAACCTATGTATCGATATCTCTCTGCAAGTGAATCAAGAGGGTGTAAAGCGGCATCAACACAGCAGGGAAAAGCAGCCAAGCCCCATTCTAAACATAAATTACTTTAAAAAACCCACAAAACAAAGACAGTGAAAGAGAGAGAAATTCTTACAAAATCCGTTCAGGGTCTATGATGCAACCTGGATTGACCATATCTAGACCCACAGCTGGATGAGACATAAGGCTGGACACTCTTGGGGCTGAGAGGATTGGTGAGGTTGGGTGAGCAAACGCAGATACTTTAAAGTAACACTGCGGGGAACACACCCCATGGGTCTCAAATCTCCAAGTACAAGGGCATCTTCCTACATCAAAACATGCATGGGAAAGCCAGAAGATGGTATGCCATGAGATCGGGAAAGGTTTCTAAAACGCACCTCATTTATCCTCTCCTTGTGCTCGGGTTCGCCATTCCAGCCGCTTGACTAACCATCTCCCTACTTGGAGAATCAGCACCTTTAACCTCCTGATTGTACAGGTTGCAATTTGTCCTGAGGATGAACGGGAAGACGCGGATCCAACGAGAGACGAGCCCTAGGTGTTGGGACAGGCATAGGTCACTCCATTTTCCCATCAGGAAGAAGAATGAACCACAGGCTCAGCCTGACCCCAGAACCAAAATAGGGCCTGAAGCAATCCTGCGCTTTTGCGGCCAGCTCCCAAAAAAGCGAGGGGACAAATGGAGCTCAGGGGCACTGCAATTCACAAACGTGCAGAGTTATAAATGAGAACTCTCGTCCACAAATATATGGAGGGAAGGCAACGAAGAGGATTTGAAAGCAAGGCAGATTTGCAGGAAACAGATTTCAGGAGGTAGATTCGACTCGCCTTTAAAGCACATGAAAAGCGCCAAAACGTTGACAATGATGCCCTTGGCCAAAAAGGGCGTATGCGTTTTTTCCTGAATATATTCAGGAAAAAACGCATACGCCCTTTTTGGCCAACCAAGCAAGCCGGAAGGGCAAATCAGCGCTACAAAGAAGTCTCGCTTGCCCTCGGTCAAAAGGGCCATGCTGAACAAACAGTAAAAACCAGAAAAGCAGGACAGGCCATGGAGACATGGGAGCCTTGCTACGCTGATGGGCGGAATATAAATTGCCAACAGGCACTCTGGAGAAGAGTACGGTGTGTCCTGAAACAAGTAATAAACACAGCGTAGAGAGCATAGGGCACTTCCACTCATGGGCGTATAAATTGGGAAAACTAAAAATCAACAAGACACAGGCACCCTAAAGTTTACGGCTGCTCTGTTTCCAAGAACCTCCACTTCGGAACACCTTCAATATCCCAGGAAAGAGAAAAATGGATAAAGAAATGGTGGTACTTGGCACAATGGAATATCACTCAGCCATGAAATCAATGTCATAAGGCTAGTTAGCAGCATGATGAGTGGATTTAGGTACGATGATTCTAAGTGAAATAAGTCACACAGAAAAAGACACTTATCCTAAGATATCGCTTATAGAGGGAATGTCAAAATCGCTACACTTGAACTGAATTACAAAACAGAACAGAGTCACACCTGTAGAAGACACACTATGGCTGCTTAACGGGAAAGGTGAGGTGGGGTGATGCATAAAACAAGGGTTTGAAATTAGCTCAGAGACCGCTCCATAAGCCAAATATGTAATAGACAAGGCCTACTCCCTCCTCAGTGAACTGGACTCAACACACCCTAGTCACCACAAAAGAATATATCTGACTAGTAAGAATCTGAAAACCTATGTATCGATATCTCTCTGCAAGTGAATCAAGAGGGTGTAAAGCGGCATCAACACAGCAGGGAAAAGCAGCCAAGCCCGATTCTAAACATAAATTACTTTAAAAAACCCACAAAACAAAGACAGTGAAAGAGAGAGAAATTCTTACAAAATCCGTTCAGGGTCTATGATGCAACCTGGATTGACCATATCTAGACCCACAGCTGGATGAGACAGAAGGCTGGACACTCTTGGGGCTGAGAGGATTGGTGAGGTTGGGTGAGCAAACGCAGATACTTTAAAGTAACACTGCGGGGAACACACCCCATGGGTCTCAAATCTCCAGGTACAAGGGCATCTTTCTACATCAAAACATGCATGGGAAACCCAGAAGATGGTATGCCATGAGATCGGGAAAGGTTTCTAAAACGCACCTCATTTATCCTCTCCTTGTGCTTGGGTTCGCCATTCCAGCCGCTTGACTAACCATCTCCCTACTTGGAGAATCAGCACCTTTAACCTCCTGATTGTACAGGTTGCAATTTGTCCTGAGGATGAACGGGAAGACGCGGAACCAACGAGAGACGAGCCCTAGGTGTTGGGACAGGCATAGGTCACTCCATTTTCCCATCAGGAAGAAGAATGAACCACAGGCTCAGCCTGCCCCCCAGAACCAAAATAGGGCCTGAAGCAATCCTGCGCTTTTGCGGCCAGCTCCCAAAAAAGCGAGGAGACAAATGGAGCTCAGGGGCACTGCAATTCACAAACGTGCAGAGTTATAAATGAGAACTCTCGTCCACAAATATATTGAGGGAAGGCAACGAAGAGGATTTGAAAGCAAGGCAGATTTGCAGGAAACAGATTTCAGGAGGTAGATTCGACTCGCCTTTAAAGCACATGAAAAGCGGCAAAACGTTGACAATGATGCCCTTGGCCAAAAAGGGCGTATGCGTTTTTTCCTGAATATATTCAGGAAAAAACGCATACGCCCTTTTTGGCCAACCAAGCAAGCCGGAAGGGCAAATCAGCGCTACAAAGAAGTCTCGCTTGCCCTCGGTCAAAAGGGCCATGCTGAACAAAGTGTAAAAACCAGAAAAGCAGGACAGGCCATGGAGACATGGGAGCCTTGCTACGCTGATGGGCAGGATATAAATTGCCAACAGGCACTCTGGAGAAGAGTACGGTGTGTCCTGAAACAAGTAATAAACACAGCGTAGAGAGCATAGGGCTCTTCCACTCATGGGCGTATAAATTGGGAAAACTAAAAATCAACAAGACACAGGCACCCTAAAGTTTACGGCTGCTCTGTTTCCAAGAACCTCCGCTTCGGTACACCTTCAATATCTCAGGAAAGAGAAAAATGGATAATGAAATGGTGGTACTTGGCACAATGGAATATCACTCAGCCATGAAATCAATGTCATAAGGGTAGTTAGCAGCATGATGTGTGGATTTAGGTACGATGATTCTAAGTGAAATAAGTCACACAGAAAAAGACACTTATCCTAAGATATCGCTTATAGAGGGAATGTCAAAATCGCTACACTTGAAGTGAATTACAAAACAGAACAGAGTCACACCTTTAGGAGACACACTATGGATGCTTAACGGGAAAGGTGAGGTGGGGTGATGCATAAAACAAGGGTTTGAAATTAGCTCAGAGACTGCTCCATAAGCCAAATATGTAATAGACAAGGCCTACTCCCTGCTCAGTGAACTGGACTCAACACCCCCTAGTCACCGCACAAGAATATATCTGACTAGTAAGAATCTGAAAACCTATGTATCGATATCTCTCTGCAAGTGAATCAAGAGGGTGTAAAGCGGCATAAACACAGCAGGGAAAAGCAGCCAAGACCCATTCTAAACATAAATTACTTAAAAAAACCCACAAAACAAAGACAGTGAAAGAGAGAGAAATTCTTACAAAATCTGTTCAGGGTCTCTGATGCAACCTGGATTGACCATATCTAGACCCACAGCTGGATGAGACATAAGGCTGGACACTCTTGGGGTTGAGAGGATAGGTGAGCTTGGTGAGCAAACGCAGATACTTTAAAGTAACACCACGGGGTACACACCCCATGGGTCTCAAATCCCCAGGTACAAGGGCATCTTCCTACATCAAAACATGCATGGGAAACCCAGAAGATGGTATGCCGTGTGATCGGGAAATGTTTCTAAAACGCACCTCATTTCTCCTTTCATTGTGCTCGGGTTCGCCATTCCAGCCGCTTGACTAACCATCTCCCTACTTGGAGAATCAGCACCTTTAACCTCCTGTTTCGTACAGGTTGCAATTTGTCCTGAGGATGAACGGGAAGACGGGCAACCAACGAGAGACTAGCCCTAGGTGTTGGGACAGGCACAGGTCACTCCTTTTTCCCATCAGGAAGAAGAATGAACCACAGGCTCAGCCTGCCCCCTAGAACCAAAATAGGGCCTGAAGCAATCCTGCACTTTTGCGGCCAGCTCCCAAAAAAGCGAGTAGACAAATGGAGCTCAGGGGCACTGCAATTCACAAACGTGCAGAGTTATAAATGATATCTCTCGTCCACAAATATATTGAGGGAAGGCAACGAAGAGGATTTGAAAGCAAGGCAGATTTGCAGGAAACAGATTTCAGGAGGTAGATTCGACTCGCCTTTAAAGCACATGAAAACAGGCAAAACGTTGACAATAATGCCCTTCCCCAAAAAGGGCGTATGCGTTTTTTCCTGAATATATTCAGGAAAAAACGCATACGCCCTTTTTGGCCAACCAAGCAAGCCGGAAGGGCAAATCAGTGCTACAAAGAAGTCTCGCTTGCCCTCGGTCAAAAGGGCCATGCTGAACAAACAGTAAAAACCAGAAAAGCAGGACAGGCCATGGAGACATGGGAGCCTTGCTACGCTAATGGGCAGGATGTAAATTGCCAACAGCCACTCTGGAGAAGTGTACGGTGTGTCCTGAAACAAGTAATAAACACAGCTTAGAGAGCATAGGGCACTTCCACTCATGGGCGTATAAATTGGGAAAACTAAAAATCAACAAGACACAGGCACCCCAAACTTTACGGCTGCTCTGTTTCCAAGAACCTCCCCTTCGGTACACCTTCAATATCCCAGGAAAGAGAAAAATGGATAAAGAAATGATGGTACTTGGCACAATGGAATATCACTCAGCCATGAAATCAATGTCATAAGGCTAGTTAGCAGCATGATGAGTGGATTTAGCGACGATGAGTCTAAGTGAAATAAGACACACAGAAAAAGACACTTATCCTAAGATATCGCTTATAGAGGGAATGTCAAAATCGCTACAGTTGAACTGAATTACAAAACAGAACAGAGTCACACCTTTAGAAGACACACTATGGCTGCTTAACGGGAAAGGTGAGGTGGGGTGATGCATAAAACAAGGGTTTGAAATTAGCTCAGAGACCGCTCCATAAGCCAAATATGTAATAGTCAAGGCCTACTCCCTGCTCAGTGAACTGGACTCAACACACCCTAGTCACCACACAAGAATATATCTGACTAGTAAGAATCTGAAAACCTATGTATCGATATCTCTCTGCAAGTGAATCAAGAGGGTGTAAAGCGGCATAAACACAGCAGGGAAAAGCAGCCAAACCCCATTCTAAACATACATTACTTTAAAAAACCCACAAAGCAAAGACAGTGAAAGAGAGAGAAATTCTTACAAAATCCGTTTAGGGTCTCTGATGCAACCTGGATTGACCATATCTAGACCCACAGCTGGATGAGACATAAGGCTGGACACTCTTGGGGCTCAGAGGATTGGTGAGCTTGGGTGAGCAAATGCAGATACTTTAAAGTAATACCGCGGGGTACCCACCCCATGGGTCTCAAATCTCAAGGTACAAGGGAATCTTCCTACATCAAAACATGCATGGGAAACCCAGAAGATGGTATGCCGTGAGATCGGGAAAGGTTTCTAAAACGCACCTCATTTCTACTCTCCTTGTGCTCGGGTTCGCCATTCCAGCCGCTTGACTAATCATCTCCCTACTTGGAGAATCAGCACCTTTAACCTCCTGATTGTACAGGTTGCAATTTGTCCTGAGGATGAACGGGAAGACGCGGAACCAACGAGAGACGAGCCCTAGGTGTTGGGACAGGCATAGGTCACTCCATTTTCCCATCAGGAAGAAGAATGAACCACAGGCTCAGCCTGCCCCCCAGAACCAAAATAGGGCCTGAAGCAATCCTGCGCTTTTGCGGCCAGCTCCCAAAAAAGCGAGGAGACAAATGGAGCTCAGGGGCACTGCAATTCACAAACGTGCAGAGTTATAAATGAGAACTCTCGTCCACAAATATATTGAGGGAAGGCAACGAAGAGGATTTGAAAGCAAGGCAGATTTGCAGGAAACAGATTTCAGGAGGTAGATTCGACTCGCCTTTAAAGCACATGAAAAGCGGCAAAAGGTTGACAATGATGCCCTTGGCCAAAAAGGGCGTATGCGTTTTTTCCTGAATATATTCAGGAAAAAACGCATACGCCCTTTTTGGCCAACCAAGCAAGCCGGAAGGGCAAATCAGTGCTACAAAGAAGTCTCGCTTGCCCTTGGTCAAAAGGGCCATGCTGAACAAAGTGTAAAAACCAGAAAAGCAGGACAGGCCATGGAGACATGGGAGCCTTGCTACGCTGATGGGCGGGACGTAAATTGCCAACAGGCACTCTGGAGAAGAGTACGGTGTGTCCTGAAACAAGTAATAAACACAGTGTATAGAGCATAGGGCACTTCCACTCAAGGGCGTATAAATTGGGAAAACTAAAAATCAACAAGACACAGGCACCCTAAAGTTTACGGCTGCTCTGTTTCCAAGAACCTCCGCTTCGGTACACCTGCAATATCCCAGGAAAGAGAAAAATGGATAAAGAAATGGTGGTACTTGGCACAATGGAATATCTCTCAGCCATGAAATCAATGTCATAAGGCTAGTTAGCAGCATGATGAGTGGATTTAGGTACGATGATTCTAAGTGAAATAAGTCACACAGAAAAAGACACTTATCCTAAGATATCGCTTAGAGAGGGAATGTCAAAATCGCTACACTTGAACTGAATTACAAAACAGAACAGAGGCACACCTTTAGAAGACACACTATGGCTGCTTAACGGGAAAGGTGAGGTGGGGTGATGCATAAAACAAGGGTTTGAAGTTAGCTCAGACACCGCTCCATAAGCCAAATATGTAATAGACAAGGCCTACTCCCTGCTCAGTGAACTGGACTCAACACCCCCTAGTCACCACACAAGAATATATCTGACTAGTATGAATCTGAAAACCTATGTATCGATATCTCTCTGCAAGTGAATCAAGAGGGTGTAAAGCGACATAAACACAGCAGGGAAAAGCAGCCAAACCCCATTCTAAACATACATTACTTTAAAAAACCCACAAAGCAAAGACAGTGAAAGAGAGAGAAATTCTTACAAAATCCGTTCAGGGTCTCTGATGCAACCTGGATTGACCATATCTAGACCCACAGCTGGATGAGACATAAGGCTGGACACTCTTGGGGCTGAGAGGATTGGTGAGGTTGGGTGAGCAAATGCAGATACTTTAAAGTAATACCGCGGGGTACCCACCCCATGGGTCTCAAATCTCAAGGTACAAGGGAATCTTCCTACATCAAAACATGCATGGGAAACCCAGAAGATGGTATGCCGTGAGATCGGGAAAGGTTTCTAAAACGCACCTCATTTCTCCTCTCCTTGTGCTCGGGTTCGCCATTCCAGCCGCTTAACTAACCATCTCCCTACTTGGAGAATCAGCACCTTTAACCTCCTGATTGTACAGGTTGCAATTTGTCCTGAGGATGAACGGGAAGACGCGGAACCAACGAGAGACGAGCCCTACGTGTTGGGACAGGCATAGGTCACTCCATTTTCCCATCAGGAAGAAGAATGAACCACAGGCTCAGCCTGCCCCCCAGAACCAAAATAGGGCCTGAAGCAATCCTGCACTTTTGCGGCCAGCTCCCAAAAAAGCGAGGAGACAAATGGAGCTCAGGGGCACTGCAATTCACAAACGTGCAGAGTTATAAATGAGAACTCTCGTCCACAAATATATTGAGGGAAGGCAACGAAGAGGATTTGAAAGCAAGGCAGATTTGCAGGAAACAGATTTCAGGAGGTAGATTCGACTCGCCTTTAAAGCACATGAAAAGCGGCAAAACGTTGACAATGATGCCCTTGGCCAAAAACGGCGTATGCGGTTTTTCCTGAATATATTCAGGAAAAAACGCATACGCCCTTTATGGCCAACCAAGCAAGCCGGAAGGGCAAATCAGCGCTACAAAGAAGTCTCGCTTGCCCTCGGTCAAAAGGGCCATGCTGAACAAAGTGTAAAAACCAGAAAAGCAGGACAGGCCATGGAGACATGGGAGCCTTGCTACGCTGATGGGCGGGATGTAAATTGCCAACAGGCACTCTGGAGAAGAGTACGGTGTGTCCTGAAACAAGTAATAAACACAGCGTAGAGAGCATAGGGCACTTCAACTCAAGGGCGTATAAATTGGGAAAACTAAAAATCAACAAGACACAGGCACCCTAAAGTTTACGGCTGCTCTGTTTCCAAGAACCTCCGCTTCGGTACACCTGCAATATCCCAGGAAAGAGAAAAATGGATAAAGAAATGGTGGTACTTGGCACAATGGAATATCTCTCAGCCATGAAATCAATGTCATAAGGCTAGTTAGCAGCATGATGAGTGGATTTAGGTACGATGATTCTAAGTGAAATAAGTCACACAGAAAAAGACACTTATCCTAAGATATCGCTTAGAGAGGGAATGTCAAAATCGCTACACTTGAACTGAATTACAAAACAGAACAGAGTCACACCTTTAGAAGACACACTATGGCTGCTTAACGGGAAAGGTGAGGTGGGGTGATGCATAAAACAAAGGTTTCAAATTAGCTCAGAGACCGCTCCATAAGCCAAATATGTAATAGACAAGGCCTACTCCCTGCTCAGTGAACTGGACTCAACACCCCCTAGTCACCACACAAGAATAATTCTGACTAGTACGAATCTGAAAACCTATGTATCGATATCTCTCTGCAAGTGAATCAAGAGGGTGTAAAGCGGCATCAACACAGCAGGGAAAAGCAGCCAAGCCCCATTCTAAACATAAATTACTTTAAAAAACCCACAAAACAAAGACAGTGAAAGAGAGAGAAATTCTTACAAAATCCGTTCAGGGTCTATGATGCAACCTGGATTGACCATATCTAGACCCACAGCTGGATGAGACATAAGGCTGGACACTCTTGGGGCTGAGAGGATTGGTGAGGTTGGGTGAGCAAACGCAGATACTTTAAAGTAACACTGCGGGGAACACACCCCATGGGTCTCAAATCTCCAGGTACAAGGGAATCTTCCTACATCAAAACATGCATGGGAAAGCCAGAAGATGGTATGCCATGAGATCGGGAAAGGTTTCTAAAACGCACCTCATTTCTCCTCTCCTTGTGCTCGGGTTCGCCATTCCAGCCGCTTGACTAACCATCTCCCTACTTGGAGAATCAGCACCTTTAACCTCCTGATTGTACAGGTTGCAATTTGTCCTGAGGATGAACGGGAAGACGCGGATCCAACGAGAGACGAGCCCTAGGTGTTGGGACAGGCATAGGTCACTCCATTTTCCCATCAGGAAGAAGAATGAACCACAGGCTCAGCCTGCCCCCCAGAACCAAAATAGGGCCTGAAGCAATCCTGCGCTTTTGCGGCCAGCTCCCAAAAAAGCGAGGGGACAAATGGAGCTCAGGGGCACTGCAATTCACAAACGTGCAGAGTTATAAAGGAGAACTCTCGTCCACAAATATATTGAGGGAAGGCAACGAAGAGGATTTGAAAGCAAGGCAGATTTGCAGGAAACAGATTTCAGGAGGTAGATTCGACTCGCCTTTAAAGCACATGAAAAGCGCCAAAACGTTGACAATGATGCCCTTGGCCAAAAAGGGCGTATGCGTTTTTTCCTGAATATATTCAGGAAAAAACGCATACGCCCTTTTTGGCCAACCAAGCAAGCCGGAAGGGCAAATCAGCGCTACAAAGAAGTCTCGCTTGCCCTCGGTCAAAAGGGCCATGCTGAATAAACAGTAAAAACCAGAAAAGCAGGACAGGCCATGGAGACATGGGAGCCTTGCTACGCTGATGGGCGGAATATAAATTGCCAACAGGCACTCTGGAGAAGAGTACGGTGTGTCCTGAAACAAGTAATAAACACAGCGTAGAGAGCATAGGGCACTTCCACTCATGGGCGTATAAATTGGGAAAACTAAAAATCAACAAGACACAGGCACCCTAAAGTTTACGGCTGCTCTGTTTCCAAGAACCTCCACTTCGGAACACCTTCAATATCCCAGGAAAGAGAAAAATGGATAAAGAAATGGTGGTACTTGGCACAATGGAATATCACTCAGCCATGAAATCAATGTCATAAGGCTAGTTAGCAGCATGATGAGTGGATTTAGGTACGATGATTCTAAGTGAAATAAGTCACACAGAAAAAGACACTTATCCTAAGATATCGCTTATAGAGGGAATGTCAAAATCGCTACACTTGAACTGAATTACAAAACAGAACAGAGTCACACCTGTAGAAGACACACTATGGCTGCTTAACGGGAAAGGTGAGGTGGGGTGATGCATAAAACAAGGGTTTGAAATTAGCTCAGAGACCGCTCCATAAGCCAAATATGTAATAGACAAGGCCTACTCCCTCCTCAGTGAACTGGACTCAACACACCCTAGTCACCACAAAAGAATATATCTGACTAGTAAGAATCTGAAAACCTATGTATCGATATCTCTCTGCAAGTGAATCAAGAGGGTGTAAAGCGGCATCAACACAGCAGGGAAAAGCAGCCAAGCCCGATTCTAAACATAAATTACTTTAAAAAACCCACAAAACAAAGACAGTGAAAGAGAGAGAAATTCTTACAAAATCCTTTCAGGGTCTATGATGCAACCTGGATTGACCATATCTAGACCCACAGCTGGATGAGACAGAAGGCTGGACACTCTTGGGGCTGAGAGGATTGGTGAGGTTGGGTGAGCAAACGCAGATACTTTAAAGTAACACTGCGGGGAACACACCCCATGGGTCTCAAATCTCCAGGTACAAGGGCATCTTTCTACATCAAAACATGCATGGGAAACCCAGAAGATGGTATGCCATGAGATCGGGAAAGGTTTCTAAAACGCACCTCATTTATCCTCTCCTTGTGCTTGGGTTCGCCATTCCAGCCGCTTGACTAACCATCTCCCTACTTGGAGAATCAGCACCTTTAACCTCCTGATTGTACAGGTTGCAATTTGTCCTGAGGATGAACGGGAAGACGCGGAACCAACGAGAGACGAGCCCTAGGTGTTGGGACAGGCATAGGTCACTCCATTTTCCCATCAGGAAGAAGAATGAACCACAGGCTCAGCCTGCCCCCCAGAACCAAAATAGGGCCTGAAGCAATCCTGCGCTTTTGCGGCCAGCTCCCAAAAAAGCGAGGAGACAAATGGAGCTCAGGGGCACTGCAATTCACAAACGTGCAGAGTTATAAATGAGAACTCTCGTCCACAAATATATTGAGGGAAGGCAACGAAGAGGATTTGAAAGCAAGGCAGATTTGCAGGAAACAGATTTCAGGAGGTAGATTCGACTCGCCTTTAAAGCACATGAAAAGCGGCAAAACGTTGACAATGATGCCCTTGGCCAAAAAGGGCGTATGCGTTTTTTCCTGAATATATTCAGGAAAAAACGCATACGCCCTTTTTGGCCAACCAAGCAAGCCGGAAGGGCAAATCAGCGCTACAAAGAAGTCTCGCTTGCCCTCGGTCAAAAGGGCCATGCTGAACAAAGTGTAAAAACCAGAAAAGCAGGACAGGCCATGGAGACATGGGAGCCTTGCTACGCTGATGGGCGGAATATAAATTGCCAACAGGCACTCTGGAGAAGAGTACGGTGTGTCCTGAAACAAGTAATAAACACAGCGTAGAGAGCATAGGGCACTTCCACTCATGGGCGTATAAATTGGGAAAACTAAAAATCAACAAGACACAGGCACCCTAAAGTTTACGGCTGCTCTGTTTCCAAGAACCTCCACTTCGGAACACCTTCAATATCCCAGGAAAGAGAAAAATGGATAAAGAAATGGTGGTACTTGGCACAATGGAATATCACTCAGCCATGAAATCAATGTCATAAGGCTAGTTAGCAGCATGATGAGTGGATTTAGGTACGATGATTCTAAGTGAAATAAGTCACACAGAAAAAGACACTTATCCTAAGATATCGCTTATAGAGGGAATGTCAAAATCGCTACACTTGAACTGAATTACAAAACAGAACAGAGTCACACCTGTAGAAGACACACTATGGCTGCTTAACGGGAAAGGTGAGGTGGGGTGATGCATAAAACAAGGGTTTGAAATTAGCTCAGAGACCGCTCCATAAGCCAAATATGTAATAGACAAGGCCTACTCCCTCCTCAGTGAACTGGACTCAACACACCCTAGTCACCACAAAAGAATATATCTGACTAGTAAGAATCTGAAAACCTATGTATCGATATCTCTCTGCAAGTGAATCAAGAGGGTGTAAAGCGGCATCAACACAGCAGGGAAAAGCAGCCAAGCCCGATTCTAAACATAAATTACTTTAAAAAACCCACAAAACAAAGACAGTGAAAGAGAGAGAAATTCTTACAAAATCCTTTCAGGGTCTATGATGCAACCTGGATTGACCATATCTAGACCCACAGCTGGATGAGACAGAAGGCTGGACACTCTTGGGGCTGAGAGGATTGGTGAGGTTGGGTGAGCAAACGCAGATACTTTAAAGTAACACTGCGGGGAACACACCCCATGGGTCTCAAATCTCCAGGTACAAGGGCATCTTTCTACATCAAAACATGCATGGGAAACCCAGAAGATGGTATGCCATGAGATCGGGAAAGGTTTCTAAAACGCACCTCATTTATCCTCTCCTTGTGCTTGGGTTCGCCATTCCAGCCGCTTGACTAACCATCTCCCTACTTGGAGAATCAGCACCTTTAACCTCCTGATTGTACAGGTTGCAATTTGTCCTGAGGATGAACGGGAAGACGCGGAACCAACGAGAGACGAGCCCTAGGTGTTGGGACAGGCATAGGTCACTCCATTTTCCCATCAGGAAGAAGAATGAACCACAGGCTCAGCCTGCCCCCCAGAACCAAAATAGGGCCTGAAGCAATCCTGCGCTTTTGCGGCCAGCTCCCAAAAAAGCGAGGAGACAAATGGAGCTCAGGGGCACTGCAATTCACAAACGTGCAGAGTTATAAATGAGAACTCTCGTCCACAAATATATTGAGGGAAGGCAACGAAGAGGATTTGAAAGCAAGGCAGATTTGCAGGAAACAGATTTCAGGAGGTAGATTCGACTCGCCTTTAAAGCACATGAAAAGCGGCAAAACGTTGACAATGATGCCCTTGGCCAAAAAGGGCGTATGCGTTTTTTCCTGAATATATTCAGGAAAAAACGCATACGCCCTTTTTGGCCAACCAAGCAAGCCGGAAGGGCAAATCAGCGCTACAAAGAAGTCTCGCTTGCCCTCGGTCAAAAGGGCCATGCTGAACAAAGTGTAAAAACCAGAAAAGCAGGACAGGCCATGGAGACATGGGAGCCTTGCTACGCTGATGGGCAGGATATAAATTGCCAACAGGCACTCTGGAGAAGAGTACGGTGTGTCCTGAAACAAGTAATAAACACAGCGTAGAGAGCATAGGGCTCTTCCACTCATGGGCGTATAAATTGGGAAAACTAAAAATCAACAAGACACAGGCACCCTAAAGTTTACGGCTGCTCTGTTTCCAAGAACCTCCGCTTCGGTACACCTTCAATATCCCAGGAAAGAGAAAAATGGATAATGAAATGGCGGTACTTGGCACAATGGAATATCACGCAGCCATGAAATCAATGTCATAAGGGTAGTTAGCAGCATGATGTGTGGATTTAGGTACGATGATTCTAAGTGAAATAAGTCACACAGAAAAAGACACTTATCCTAAGATATCGCTTATAGAGGGAATGTCAAAATCGCTACACTTGAAGTGAATTACAAAACAGAACAGAGTCACACCTTTAGGAGACACACTATGGATGCTTAACGGGAAAGGTGAGGTGGGGTGATGCATAAAACAAGGGTTTGAAATTAGCTCAGAGACCGCTCCATAAGCCAAATATGTAATAGACAAGGCCTACTCCCTGCTCAGTGAACTGGACTCAACACCCCCTAGTCACCGCACAAGAATATATCTGACTAGTAAGAATCTGAAAACCTATGTATCGATATCTCTCTGCAAGTGAATCAAGAGGGTGTAAAGCGGCATAAACACAGCAGGGAAAAGCAGCCAAGACCCATTCTAAACATAAATTACTTAAAAAAACCCACAAAACAAAGACAGTGAAAGAGAGAGAAATTCTTACAAAATCTGTTCAGGGTCTCTGATGCAACCTGGATTGACCATATCTAGACCCACAGCTGGATGAGACATAAGGCTGGACACTCTTGGGGTTGAGAGGATAGGTGAGCTTGGTGAGCAAACGCAGATACTTTAAAGTAACACCACGGGGTACACACCCCATGGGTCTCAAATCCCCAGGTACAAGGGCATCTTCCTACATCAAAACATGCATGGGAAACCCAGAAGATGGTATGCCGTGAGATCGGGAAATGTTTCTAAAACGCACCTCATTTCTCCTCTCATTGTGCTCGGGTTCGCCATTCCAGCCGCTTGACTAACCATCTCCCTACTTGGAGAATCAGCACCTTTAACCTCCTGTTTCGTACAGGTTGCAATTTGTCCTGAGGATGAACGGGAAGACGGGCAACCAACGAGAGACTAGCCCTAGGTGTTGGGACAGGCACAGGTCACTCCTTTTTCCCATCAGGAAGAAGAATGAACCACAGGCTCAGCCTGCCCCCTAGAACCAAAATAGGGCCTGAAGCAATCCTGCACTTTTGCGGCCAGCTCCCAAAAAAGCGAGTAGACAAATGGAGCTCAGGGGCACTGCAATTCACAAACGTGCAGAGTTATAAATGATATCTCTCGTCCACAAATATATTGAGGGAAGGCAACGAAGAGGATTTGAAAGCAAGGCAGATTTGCAGGAAACAGATTTCAGGAGGTAGATTCGACTCGCCTTTAAAGCACATGAAAACAGGCAAAACGTTGACAATAATGCCCTTCCCCAAAAAGGGCGTATGCGTTTTTTCCTGAATATATTCAGGAAAAAACGCATACGCCCTTTTTGGCCAACCAAGCAAGCCGGAAGGGCAAATCAGTGCTACAAAGAAGTCTCGCTTTCCCTCGGTCAAAAGGGCCATGCTGAACAAACAGTAAAAACCAGAAAAGCAGGACAGGTCATGGAGACATGGGAGCCTTGCTACGCTAATGGGCAGGATGTAAATTGCCAACAGCCACTCTGGAGAAGTGTACGGTGTGTCCTGAAACAAGTAATAAACACAGCTTAGAGAGCATAGGACACTTCCACTCATGGGCGTATAAATTGGGAAAACTAAAAATCAACAAGACACAGGCACCCCAAACTTTACGGCTGCTCTGTTTCCAAGAACCTCCCCTTCGGTACACCTTCAATATCCCAGGAAAGAGAAAAATGGATAAAGAAATGATGGTACTTGGCACAATGGAATATCACTCAGCCATGAAATCAATGTCATAAGGCTAGTTAGCAGCATGATGAGTGGATTTAGCGACGATGAGTCTAAGTGAAATAAGACACACAGAAAAAGACACTTATCCTAAGATATCGCTTATAGAGGGAATGTCAAAATCGCTACAGTTGAACTGAATTACAAAACAGAACAGAGTCACACCTTTAGAAGACACACTATGGCTGCTTAACGGGAAAGGTGAGGTGGGGTGATGCATAAAACAAGGGTTTGAAATTAGCTCAGAGACCGCTCCATAAGCCAAATATGTAATAGTCAAGGCCTACTCCCTGCTCAGTGAACTGGACTCAACACACCCTAGTCACCACACAAGAATATATCTGACTAGTAAGAATCTGAAAACCTATGTATCGATATCTCTCTGCAAGTGAATCAAGAGGGTGTAAAGCGGCATAAACACAGCAGGGAAAAGCAGCCAAACCCCATTCTAAACATACATTACTTTAAAAAACCCACAAAGCAAAGACAGTGAAAGAGAGAGAAATTCTTACAAAATCCGTTTAGGGTCTCTGATGCAACCTGGATTGACCATATCTAGACCCACAGCTGGATGAGACATAAGGCTGGACACTCTTGGGGCTCAGAGGATTGGTGAGCTTGGGTGAGCAAATGCAGATACTTTAAAGTAATACCGCGGGGTACCCACCCCATGGGTCTCAAATCTCAAGGTACAAGGGAATCTTCCTACATCAAAACATGCATGGGAAACCCAGAAGATGGTATGCCGTGAGATCGGGAAAGGTTTCTAAAACGCACCTCATTTCTCCTCTCCTTGTGCTCGGGTTCGCCATTCCAGCCGCTTGACTAATCATCTCCCTACTTGGAGAATCAGCACCTTTAACCTCCTGATTGTACAGGTTGCAATTTGTCCTGAGGATGAACGGGAAGACGCGGAACCAACGAGAGACGAGCCCTAGGTGTTGGGACAGGCATAGGTCACTCCATTTTCCCATCAGGAAGAAGAATGAACCACAGGCTCAGCCTGCCCCCCAGAACCAAAATAGGGCCTGAAGCAATCCTGCGCTTTTGCGGCCAGCTCCCAAAAAAGCGAGGAGACAAATGGAGCTCAGGGGCACTGCAATTCACAAACGTGCAGAGTTATAAATGAGAACTCTCGTCCACAAATATATTGAGGGAAGGCAACGAAGAGGATTTGAAAGCAAGGCAGATTTGCAGGAAACAGATTTCAGGAGGTAGATTCGACTCGCCTTTAAAGCACATGAAAAGCGGCAAAAGGTTGACAATGATGCCCTTGGCCAAAAAGGGCGTATGCGTTTTTTCCTGAATATATTCAGGAAAAAACGCATACGCCCTTTTTGGCCAACCAAGCAAGCCGGAAGGGCAAATCAGCGCTACAAAGAAGTCTCGCTTGCCCTTGGTCAAAAGGGCCATGCTGAACAAAGTGTAAAAACCAGAAAAGCAGGACAGGCCATGGAGACATGGGAGCCTTGCTACGCTGATGGGCGGGACGTAAATTGCCAACAGGCACTCTGGAGAAGAGTACGGTGTGTCCTGAAACAAGTAATAAACACAGTGTATAGAGCATAGGGCACTTCCACTCAAGGGCGTATAAATTGGGAAAACTAAAAATCAACAAGACACAGGCACCCTAAAGTTTACGGCTGCTCTGTTTCCAAGAACCTCCGCTTCGGTACACCTGCAATATCCCAGGAAAGAGAAAAATGGATAAAGAAATGGTGGTACTTGGCACAATGGAATATCTCTCAGCCATGAAATCAATGTCATAAGGCTAGTTAGCAGCATGATGAGTGGATTTAGGTACGATGATTCTAAGTGAAATAAGTCACACAGAAAAAGACACTTATCCTAAGATATCGCTTAGAGAGGGAATGTCAAAATCGCTACCCTTGAACTGAATTACAAAACAGAACAGAGGCACACCTTTAGAAGACACACTATGGCTGCTTAACGGGAAAGGTGAGGTGGGGTGATGCATAAAACAAGGGTTTGAAATTAGCTCAGAGACCACTCCATAAGCCACATATGTTCTAGACAAGGCCTACTACCTGCTCAGTGAACTGGACTCAACACCCCCTAGTCACCGCACAAGAATATATCTGACTAGTAAGAATCTGAAAACCTATGTATCGATATCTCTCTGCAAGTGAATCAAGAGGGTGTAAAGCGGCATAAACACAGCAGGGAAAAGCAGCCAAACCCCATTCTAAACATACATTACTTTAAAAAACCCACAAAGCAAAGACAGTGAAAGAGAGAGAAATTCTTACAAAATCCGTTCAGGGTCTCTGATGCAACCTGGATTGACCATATCTAGACCCACAGCTGGATGAGACATAAGGCTGGACACTCTTGGGGCTGAGAGGATTGGTGAGGTTGGGTGAGCAAATGCAGATACTTTAAAGTAATACCGCGGGGTACCCAACCCATGGGTCTCAAATCTCAAGGTACAAGGGAATCTTCCTACATCAAAACATGCATGGGAAACCCAGAAGATGGTATGCCGTGAGATCGGGAAAGGTTTCTAAAACGCACCTCATTTCTCCTCTCCTTGTGCTCGGGTTCGCCATTCCAGCCGCTTAACTAACCATCTCCCTACTTGGAGAATCAGCACCTTTAACCTCCTGATTGTACAGGTTGCAATTTGTCCTGAGGATGAACGGGAAGACGCGGAACCAACGAGAGACGAGCCCTACGTGTTGGGACAGGCATAGGTCACTCCATTTTCCCATCAGGAAGAAGAATGAACCACAGGCTCAGCCTGCCCCCCAGAACCAAAATAGGGCCTGAAGCAATCCTGCACTTTTGCGGCCAGCTCCCAAAAAAGCGAGGAGACAAATGGAGCTCAGGGGCACTGCAATTCACAAACGTGCAGAGTTATAAATGAGAACTCTCGTCCACAAATATATTGAGGGAAGGCAACGAAGAGGATTTGAAAGCAAGGCAGATTTGCAGGAAACAGATTTCAGGAGGTAGATTCGACTCGCCTTTAAAGCACATGAAAAGCGGCAAAACGTTGACAATGATGCCCTTGGCCAAAAACGGCGTATGCGGTTTTTCCTGAATATATTCAGGAAAAAACGCATACGCCCTTTATGGCCAACCAAGCAAGCCGGAAGGGCAAATCAGCGCTACAAAGAAGTCTCGCTTGCCCTCGGTCAAAAGGGCCATGCTGAACAAAGTGTAAAAACCAGAAAATCAGGACAGGCCATGGAGACATGGGAGCCTTGCTACGCTGATGGGCGGGATGTAAATTGCCAACAGGCACTCTGGAGAAGAGTACGGTGTGTCCTGAAACAAGTAATAAACACAGCGTAGAGAGCATAGGGCACTTCAACTCAAGGGCGTATAAATTGGGAAAACTAAAAATCAACAAGACACAGGCACCCTAAAGTTTACGGCTGCTCTGTTTCCAAGAACCTCCGCTTCGGTACACCTGCAATATCCCAGGAAAGAGAAAAATGGATAAAGAAATGGTGGTACTTGGCACAATGGAATATCTCTCAGCCAGGAAATCAATGTCATAAGGCTAGTTAGCAGCATGATGAGTGGATTTAGGTACGATGATTCTAAGTGAAATAAGTCACACAGAAAAAGACACTTATCCTAAGATATCGCTTAGAGAGGGAATGTCAAAATCGCTACACTTGAACTGAATTACAAAACAGAACAGAGTCACACCTTTAGAAGACACAATATGGCTGCTTAACGGGAAATGTGAGGTGGGGTGATGCCTAAAACAAGGGTTTGAAATTAGCTCAGAGACCGCTCCATAAGCCAAATATGTAATAGACAACGCCTACTCCCTGCTTAGTGAACTGGACTCAACACACCCTAGACACCACACAAGAATATATCTGACTAGTAAGAATCTGAAAACCTATGTATCGATATCTCTCTGCAAGTGAATCAAGAGGGTGTAAAGCGGCATCAACACAGCAGGGAAAAGCAGCCAAGCCCGATTCTAAACATACATTACTTTAAAAAACCCACAAAACAAAGACAGTGAAAGAGAGAGAAATTCTTACAAAATCCGTTCAGGGTCTATGATGCAACCTGGATTGACCATATCTAGACCCACAGCTGGATGAGACATAAGGCTGGACACTCTTGGGGCTGAGAGGATTGGTGAGGTTGGGTGAGCAAACGCAGATACTTTAAAGTAACACTGCGGGGAACACACCCCATGGGTCTCAAATCTCCAGGTACAAGGGCATCTTCCTACATCAAAACATGCATGGGAAACCCAGAAGATGGTATGCCATGAGATCGGGAAAGGTTTCTAAAACGCACCTCATTTCTCCTCTCCTTGTGCTCGGGTTCGCCATTCCAGCCGCTTGACTAACCATCTCCCTACTTGGAGAATCAGCACCTTTAACCTCCTGATGGTACAGGTTGCAATTTGTCCTGAGGATGAATGGGAAGACGCAGAACCAACGAGAGACGAGCCCTAGGTGTTGGGACAGGCATAGGTCACTCCATTTTCCCATCAGGAAGAAGAATGAACCACAGGCTCAGCCTGCCCCCCAGAACCAAAATAGGGCCTGAAGCAATCCTGCGCTTTTGCGGCCAGCTCCCAAAAAAGCGAGGAGACAAATGGAGCTCAGGGGCACTGCAATTCACAAACGTGCAGAGTTATAAATGAGAACTCTCGTCCACAAATATATTGAGGGAAGGCAACGAAGAGGATTTGAAAGCAAGGCAGATTTGCAGGAAACAGATTTCAGGAGGTAGATTCGACTCGCCTTTAAAGCACATGAAAAGCGGCAAAACGTTGACAATGATGCCCTTGGCCAAAAAGGGCGTATGCGTTTTTTCCTGAATATATTCAGGAAAAAACGCATACGCCCTTTTTGGCCAACCAAGCAAGCCGGAAGGGCAAATCAGCGCTACAAAGAAGTCTCGCTTGCCCTCGGTCAAAACGGCCATGCTGAACAAAGTGTAAAAACCAGAAAAGCAGGACAGGCCATGGAGACATGGGAGCCTTGCTACGCTGATGGGCGGGATGTAAATTGCCAACAGGCACTCTGGAGAAGAGTACGGTGTGTCCTGAAACAAGTAATAAACACAGTGTAGAGAGCATAGGGCACTTCCACTCATGGGCGTATAAATTGGGAAAACTAAAAATCAACAAGACACAGGCACCCCAAACTTTACGGCTGCTCTGTTGTCAAGAACCTCCGCTTCGGTACACCTTCAATATCCCAGGAAAGAGAAAAATGGATAAACAAATGGTGGTACTTGGCACAATGGAATATCACTCAGCCATGAAATCAATGTCATAAGGCTAGTTAGCAGCATGATGAGTGGATTTAGGTACGATGATTCTAAGTGAAATAATTGACACAGAAAAAGACACTTATCCTAAGATATCGCTTATAGAGGGAATGTCAAAATCGCTACACTTGAACTGAATTACAAAACAGAACAGAGGCACACCTTTAGAAGGCACACTATGGCTGCTTAACCGGAAAGGTGAGGTGGGGTGATGCATAAAACAAGGGTTTGAAATTAGCTCAGAGACCGCTCCATAAGCCAAATATGTAATAGACAAGGCCTACTCCCTGCTCAGTGAACTGGACTCAACACCCCCTAGTCACCGCACAAGAATATATCTGACTAGTATGAATCTGAAAACCTGTGTATTGATATCTCTCTGCAAGTGAATCAAGAGGGTGTAAAGCGGCATAAACGCAGCAGGGAAAAGCAGCCAAACCCCATTCTAAACATACATTACTTTAAAAAAGCCACAAAGCAAAGACAGTGAAAGAGAGAGAAATTCTTACAAAATCCGTTCAGGGTCTCTGATGCAACCTGGATTGACCATATCTAGACCCACAGCTGGATGAGACATAAGGCTGGACACTCTTGGGGCTGAGAGGATTGGTGAGGTTGGGTGAGCCAACGCAGATACTTTAAAGTAATACCGCGGGGTACCCACCCCAGGGGTCTCAAATCTCCAGGTACAAGGGCATCTTCCTACATCAAAACATGCATGGGAAACCCAGAAGATGGTATGCCATGAGATCGGGAAAGGTTTCTAAAACGCACCTCATTTCTCCTCTCCTTGTGCTCGGGTTCGCCATTCCAGCTGCTTGACCAACCATCTCCCTACTTGGAGTATCAGCACCTTTAACCTCCTGATTGTACAGGTTGCAATTTGTCCTGAGGATGAACGGGAAGACGCGGAACCAACGAGAGACGAGCCCTAGGTGTTGGGACAGGCATAGGTCACTCCATTTTCCCATCAGGAAGAAGAATGAACCACAGGCTCAGCCTGCCCCCCAGAACCAAAATAGGGCCTGAAGCAATCCTGCGCTTTTGCGGCCAGCTCCCAAAAAAGCGAGGAGACAAATGGAGCTCAGGGGCACTGCAATTCACAAACGTGCAGAGTTATAAATGAGAACTCTCGTCCACAAATATATTGAGGGAAGGCAACGAAGAGGATTTGAAAGCAAGGCAGATTTGCAGGAAACAGATTTCAGGAGGTAGATTCGACTCGCCTTTAAAGCACATGAAAAGCGGCAAAACGTTGACAATGATGCCCTTGGCCAAAAAGGGCGTATGCGTTTTTTCCTGAATATATTCAGGAAAAAACGCATAAGCCCTTTTTGGCCAACCAAGCAAGCCGGAAGGGCAAATCAGCGCTACAAAGAAGTCTCGCTTGCCCTCGGTCAAAAGGGCCATGCTGAACAAAGTGTAAAAACCAGAAAAGCAGGACAGGCCATGGAGACATGGGAGCCTTGCTACGCTGATGGGCGGGATGTAAATTGCCAACAGGCACTCTGGAGAAGAGTACGGTGTGTCCTGAAACAAGTAATAAACACAGTGTAGAGAGCATAGGGCACTTCCACTCATGGGCGTATAAATTGGGAAAACTAAAAATCAACAAGACACAGGCAACCCAAACTTTACGGCTGCTCTGTTGTCAAGAACCTCCGCTTCGGTACACCTTCAATATCCCAGGAAAGAGAAAAATGGATAAACAAATGGTGGTACTTGGCACAATGGAATATCACTCAGCCATGAAATCAATGTCATAAGGCTAGTTAGCAGCATGATGAGTGGATTTAGGTACGATGATTCTAAGTGAAATAAGTCACACAGAAAAAGGCACTTATCCTAAGATATCGCTTATAGAGGGAATGTCAAAATCGCTAAACTTGAACTGAATTACAAAACAGAACAGAGGCACACCTTTAGAAGACACACTACGGCTGCTTAACCGGAAAGGTGAGGTGGGGTGATGCATAAAACAAGGGTTTGAAATTAGCTCAGACACCGCTCCATAAGCCAAATATGTAATAGACAAGGCCTACTCCCTGCTCAGTTAACTGGACTCAACACCCCCTAGTCACCGCACAAGATTATATCTGATTAGTATGAATCTGAAAACCTATGTATCGATATCTCTCTGCAAGTGAATCAAGAGGGTGTAAAGCGGCATAAACACAGCAGGGAAAAGCAGCCAAACCCCATTCTAAACATACATTACTTTAAAAAACCCACAAAGCAAAGACAGTGAAAGAGAGAGAAATTCTTACAAAATCCGTTCAGGTTCTCTGATGCAACCTGGATTGACCATATCTAGACCCACAGCTGGATAAGACATAAGGCTGGACACTCTTGGGGCTGAGAGGATTGGTGAGGTTGGGTGAGCAAATGCAGATACTTTAAAGTAACACCGCGGGGTACCCACCCCATGGGTCTCAAATCTCCAGGTACAAGGGAATCTTCCTACATCAAAACATGCATGGGAAACCCAGAAGATGGTATGCCATGAGATCGGGAAACGTTTCTAAAACGCACCTCATTTCTCCTCTCCTTGTGCACAAGTTCGCCATTCCAGTCACTTGACTAACCATCTCCCTAATTGGAGAATCAGCACCTTTAAACTCCTGTTTCGTCCAGGTTGCAGTTTGTCCTGAGGATGAACGGGAAGACGCGGAACCAACGAGAGACGAGCCCTAGGTGTTGGGACAGGCGTAGGTCACTCCATTTTCCCATCAGGAAGAAGAATGAACCACAGGCTCAGCCTGCCCCCCAGAACCAAAATAGGGCCTGAAGCAATCCTGCGCTTTTGCGGCCAGCTCCCAAAAAAGCGAGGAGACAAATGGAGCTCAGGGGCACTGCAATTCACAAACGTGCAGAGTTATAAATGAGAACTCTCGTCCACAAATATATTGAGGGAAGGCAACGAAGAGGATTTGAAAGCAAGGCAGATTTGCAGGAAACAGATTTCAGGAGGTAGATTTGACTCGCCTGTGAAGCACATGAAACGCGGCAAAACGTTGACAATGATGCCCTTGGCCAAGAACGGCGTATGCGGTTTTTCCTGAATATATTCAGGAAAAAACGCATACGCCGTTTTTGGCCAACCAAGCAAGCCGGAAGGGCAAATCAGCGCTACAAAGAAGTCTCGCTTGCCCTCGGTCAAAAGGGCCATGCTGAAAAAAGTGTAAAAACCAGAAAAGCAGGACAGGCCATGGAGACATGCGAGCCTTGCTACGCTGATGGGCGGGATGTAAATTGCCAACAGGCACTCTGGAGAAGTGTACGGTGTGTCCTGAAACAAGTAATAAACACAGCTTAGAGAGCATAGGGCACTTCCACTCATGGGCGTATAAATTGGGAAAACTAAAAATCAACAAGACACAGGCACCCCAAACTTTACAGCTGCTCTGTTTCCAAGAACCTCCACTTCGGTACACCTTCAATATCCTAGGAAAGAGAAAAATGGATAAACAAATGGTGGTACTTGGCACAATGGAATGTCACTCAGCCATGAAATCAATGTCATAAGGCTAGTTAGCAGCATGATGAGTGGATTTAGGTACGATGATTCTAAGTGAAATAAGTCACACAGAAAAAGACACTTATCCTAAGATATCGCTTATAGAGGGAATGTCAAAATCGCTACACTTGAACTGAATTACAAACAGAACAGAGTCACACCTTTAGAAGACACACTATGGCTGCTGAACGGGAAAGGTGAGGTGGGGTGATGCATAAAACAAGGGTTTGAAATTAGCTCAGAGACCGCTCCATAAGCCCAATATGTAATAGACAAGGCCTACTCCCTGCTCAGTGAACTGGACTCAACACCCCCTAGTCACCGCACAAGAATATATCTGACTAGTATGAATCTGAAAACCTGTGTATTGATATCTCTCTGCAAGTGAATCAAGAGGGTGTAAAGCGGCATAAACACAGCAGGGAAAAGCAGCCAAACCCCATTCTAAACATACATTACTTTAAAAAAGCCACAAAGCAAAGACAGTGAAAGAGAGAGAAATTCTTACAAAATCCGTTCAGGGTCTCTGATGCAACCTGGATTGACCATATCTAGACCCACAGCTGGATGAGACATAAGGCTGGACACTCTTGGGGCTGAGAGGATTGGTGAGGTTGGGTGAGCAAACTCAGATACTTTAAAGTAATACCGCGGGGTACCCACCCCATGGGTCTCAAATCTCCAGGTACAAGGGCATCTTCCTACATCCAAACATGCATGTGAAACCCAGAAGATGGTATGCCGTGAGATCGGGAAAGGTTTCTAAAACGCACCTCATTTCTCCTCTCCTTGTGCTCGGGTTCCCCATTCCAGCCGCTTGATTCACCATCTCCCTACTTGGAGAATCAGCACCTTTAACCTCCTGATGGTACAGGTTGCAATTTGTCCTGAGGATGAACGGGAAGACGCAGAACCAACGAGAGATGAGCCCTAGGTGTTGGGACAGGCGTAGGTCACTCCATTTTCCCATCAGGAAGAAAAATGAACCACAGGCTCAGCCTGCCCCCCAGAACCAAAATAGGGCCTGAAGCAATCCTGCGCTTTTGCGGCCAGCTCCCAAAAAAGCGAGGAGACAAATGGAGCACAGGGGCACTGCAATTCACAAAGGTGCAGAGTTATAAATGAGAACTCTCGTCCACAAATATATTGAGGGAAGGCAACGAAGAGGATTTGAAAGCAAGGCAGATTTGCAGGAAACAGATTTCAGGAGGTAGATTCGACTCGCCTTTAAAGCACATGAAAAGCGGCAAAACGTTGACAATGATGCCCTTGGCCAAAAAGGGCGTATGCGTTTTTTCCTGAATATATTCAGGAAAAAACGCATACGCCCTTTTTGGCCAGCCAAGCAAGCCGGAAGGGCAAATCAGCGCTACAAAGAAGTCTCGCTTGCCCTCGGTCAAAAGGGCCATGCTGAACAAAGTGTAAAAACCAGAAAAGCAGGATAGGCCATGGAGACATGGGAGCCTTGCTACGCTGATGGGCGGGATGTAATTTGCCAACAGGCACTCTGGAGAAGTGTACGGTGTGTCCTGAAACAAGTAATAAACACAGCTTAGAGAGCATAGGGCACTTCCACTCATGGGCGTATAAATAGGGAAAACTAAAAATCAACAAGACACAGGCACCCCAAACTTTACGGCTGCTCTGTTTCCAAGAACCTCCACTTCGGTACACCTTCAATATCGCAGGAAAGAGAAAAATGGATAAAGAAATGGTGCTACTTGGCCCAATGGAATATCACTCAGCCATGAAATCAATGTCATAAGGCTAGTTAGCAGCATGATGAGTGGATTTAGCGACGATGATTCTAAGTGAAATAAGTCACACAGAAAAAGACACTTATCCTAAGATATCGCTTATAGAGGGAATGTCAAAATCGCTACACTAGAACTGAAGTACAAAACAGAACAGAGTCACACCTTTAGAAGACACACTATGGCTGCTTAACGGGAAAGGTGAGGTGGGGTGATGCATAAAACAAGGGTTTGAAATTAGCTCGGAGACCGCTCCATAAGCCAAATATGTAATAGACAAGGCCTACTCCCTGCTCAGTGAACTGGACTCAACACCCCCTAGTCACCGCACAAGAATATATCTGACTAGTAAGAATCTGAAAACCTATGTATCGATATCTCTCTGCAAGTGAATCAAGAGGGTGTAAAGCGGAATAAACACAGCAGGGAAAAGCAGCCAAGCCCCATTCTAAACATAAATTACTTTAAAAAACCGACAAAACAAAGACAGTGAAAGAGAAATTCTTACAAAATCCGTTCAGGGTCTCTGATGCAACTTGGATTGACCATATCTAGACCCACAGCTGGATGAGACATAAGGCTGGAAACTCTTGGGGCTGAGAGGATTGGTGAGGTTGGGTGAGCAAACCCAGATATTTTAAAGTAACACCGCGGGGTACACACCCCATGGGTCTCAAATCTCCAGGTACAAGGGCATCTTCCTACATCAAAACATGCATGGGAAACCCAGAAGATGGTATGCCGTGAGATCGGGAAAGGCTTCTAAAACGCACCTCATTTCTCCTCTCCTTGTGCTCGGGTTCGCCATTCCAGCCGCTTGACTAACCATCTCCCTACTTGGAGAATCAGCACTTTTAACCTCCTGTTTCGTACAGGTTGCAATTTGTCCTGAGGATGAACGGGAAGACGGGCAACCAACGAGAGACTAGCCCTAGGTGTTGGGACAGGCACAGGTCACTCCATTTTCCCATCAGGAAGAAGAATGAACCACAGGCTCTGGCGGCCCCCTGGAAGCCGTATAGGGCCTGAAGCAATCCTGGGTTTTGCTGCCAGCTCCCAAAAAAGCGAGTACACAAATGGAGCTCAGGGGCACTGCAATTCACAAACGTGCAGAGTTATAAATGATAACTCTCGTCCACAAATATATTGAGGGAAGGCAACGAAGAGGATTTGAAAGCAAGGCAGATTTGCAGGAAACAGATTTCAGGAGGTAGATTCGACTCGCCTTTAAAGCACATGAAAAGCGGAAAAACGTTGACAATGATGCCCTGGGCAAAAAAGGGCATATGCGTTTTTTCCTGAATATATTCAGGAAAAAACGCATATGCCCTTTTTGGCCAACCAAGCAAGCCGTAAGGGCAAATCAGCGCTACAAAAAATCTCGCTTGCCCTCAGTCAAAAGGGCCATGCTGAAGAAAGTGTAAAAACCAGAAAAGCAGGACAGGACATGGAGACATGGGAGCCTTGCTACGCTTATGGGCGGGATGTAATTTGCCAACAGGCACTCTGGAGAAGTGTACGGTGTGTCCTGAAACAAGTAATAAACACAGCTTAGAGAGCATAGGGCACTTCCACTCATGGGCGTATAAATTGGGAAAACTAAAAATCAACAAGACACAGGCACCCCAAACTTTACGGCTGCTCTGTTTCCAAGAACCTCCACTTCGGTACACCTTCAATATCGCAGGAAAGAGAAAAATGGATAAAGAAATGGTGCTACTTGGCCCAATGGAATATCACTCAGCCATGAAATCAATGTCATAAGGCTAGTTAGCAGCATGATGAGTGGATTTAGCGACGATGATTCTAAGTGAAATAAGTCACACAGAAAAAGACACTTATCCTAAGATATCGCTTATAGAGGGAATGTCAAAATCGCTACACTTGAACTGAAGTACAAAACAGAACAGAGTCACACCTTTAGAAGACACACTATGGCTGCTTAACGGGAAAGGTGAGGTGGGGTGATGCATAGAACAAGGGTTTGAAATTAGCTCAGAGACCGCTCCATAAGCCAAATATGTAATAGACAAGGCCTACTCCCTGCTCAGTGAACTGGACTCAACACCCCCTAGTCACCGCACAAGAATATATCTGACTAGTAAGAATCTGAAAACCTATGTATCGATATCTCTCTGCAAGTGAATCAAGAGGGTGTAAAGCGGAATAAACACAGCAGGGAAAAGCAGCCAAGCCCCATTCTAAACATAAATTACTTTAAAAAACCCACAAAACAAAGACAGTGAAAGAGAAATTCTTACAAAATCCATTCAGGGTCTCTGATGCAACTTGGATTGACCATATCTAGACCCACAGCTGGAAGAGACATAAGGCTGGACACTCTTGGGGCTGAGAGGATTGGTGAGGTTGGGTGAGCAAACCCAGATATTTTAAAGTAACACCGCGAGGTACACACGCCATGGGTCTCAAATCTCCAGGTACAAGGGCATCTTCCTACATCAAAACATGCATGGGAAACCCAGAAGATGGTATGCCGTGAGATCGGGAAAGGCTTCTAAAACGCACCTCATTTCTCCTCTCCTTGTGCTCGGGTTTGCCATTCCAGCCGCTTGACTAACCATCTCCCTACTTGGAGATTCAGCACTTTTAACCTCCTGTTTCGTACAGGTTGCAATTTGTCCTGAGGATGAACGGGAAGACGGGCAACCAACGAGAGACTAGCCCTAGGTGTTGGGACAGGCACAGGTCACTCCATTTTCCCATCAGGAAGAAGAATGAACCACAGGCTCAGCCTGCCCCCCAGAACCAAAATAGGGCCTGAAGCAATCCTGCGCTTTTGCGGCCAGCTCCCAAAAAAGCGAGTAGACAAATGGAGCTCAGGGGCACTGCAATTCACAAACGTGCAGAGTTATAAATGAGAACTCTCGTCCACAAATATATTGAGGGAAGGCAACGAAGAGGATTTGAAAGCAAGGCAGATTTGCAGGAAACAGATTTCAGGAGGTAGATTCGACTCGCCTTTAAAGCACATGAAAAGTGGCAAAACGTTGACAATGATGCCCTTTTAGGCCAACCAAGCAAGCCGGAAGGGCAAATCAGCGCTACAAAGAAGTCTCGCTTGCCCTCGGTCAAAACGGCCATGCTGAACAAAGTGTAAAAACCAGAAAAGCAGGACAGGCCATGGAGACATGCGAGCCTTGCTACGCTGATGGGCGGGATGTAAATTGCCAACAGGCACTCTGGAAAATTGTACGGTGTGTCCTGAAACAAGTAATAAACACAGCTTAGAGAGCATAGGGCACTTCCACTCATGGGCGTATAAATTGGGAAAACTAAAAATCAACAAGACACAGGCACCCCAAACTTTACGGGTGCTCTGTTTCCAAGAACCTCCACTTCAGTACACCTTCAATATCCCAGGAAAGAGAAAAATGGATAAATAGTGGTACTTGGCACAATGGAATATCACTCAGCCATGAAATCAATGTCATAAGGGGAGTTAGCAGCATGATGAGTGGATTTAGTGACGATGATTCTAAGTGAAATAAGTCACACAGAAAAAGACACTTATCCTAAGATATCGCTTATAGAGGGAATGTCAAAATCGCTACACTTGAACTGAATTACAAAACAGAACAGAGTCACACCTTTAGAAGACACACTATGGCTGCTTAACGGGAAAGGTGAGGTGGGGTGATGCATAAAACAAGGGTTTGAACTTAGCTCAGAGACCGCTCCATAAGCCAAATATGTAATAGACAAGGCCTACTCCCTGCTCAGTGTACTGGACTCAACACCCCCTAGTCACCGCACAAAAATATATCTGACTAGTAAGAATCTGAAAACCTATGTATCGATATCTCTCTGCAAGTGAATCAAGAGGGTGTAAAGCGGAATAAACACAGCAGGGAAAAGCAGCCACGCCCCATTTTAAACATAAATTACTTGAAAAAACCCACAAGACAAAGACAGTGAAAGAGAAATTCTTACAAAATCAGTTCAGGGGCTCTGATGCCACCTGGATAGACCATATCTAGACCCACAGCTGGATGAGACTTAAGGCTGGACACTCTTGGGGCTGAGAGGATTGGTGAGGTTGGGTGAGCAAACGCAGATACTTTAAAGTAATACTGCGGGGTACCCACCCCATGGGTCTCAAATCTCCAGGTACAAGGGCATCTTCCTACATCAAAACATGCATGGGAAACCCAGAGAATTGTATGCCGTGAGATCGGGAAAGGCTTCTAAAATGCACCTCATTTCTCCTCTCCTTGTGCTCGGATTCGCCATTCTAGCTGCTTGACTAATCATCTCCCTACTTGGAGAATCAGCATCTTTAACCTCCTGTTTTGTACAGGTTGCAATTTGTCCTGAGGATGAAAGGGAAGACGGGCAACCAACGAGAGACTAGCCCTAGGTCTTGGGACAGGCACAGGTCACTCCATTTTCCCATCAGGAAGAAGAATGAACCACAGGCTCAGCCTGCCCCCCAGAACCAAAAAAGGGCCTGAAGCAATCCTGCGCTTTTGCGGCCAGCTCCCAACAAAGCGAGTAGACAAATGGAGCTCAGGGGCACTGCAATACACAAACGTGCAGAGTTATCAATGATAACTCTCGTCCACAAATATATTGAGGGAAGGCAATGAAGAGGATTTGAAAGCAAGGCAGATTTGCAGGAAACAGATTTCAGGAGGTAGATTCGACTCGCCTTTAAAGCACATGAAAAGCGGCAAAACGTTGACAATGATGCCCTTGGCCAAAAAGGGCGTAAGCGTTTTTTCCTGAATATATTCAGGAAAAAAGGCATACGCCCTTTTTGGCCAACCAAGCAAGCCGGAAGGGCAAATCAGCGCTACAAAGAAGTCTCGCTTGCCCTCGGTCAAAAGGGCCATGCTGAACAAAGTGTAAAAACCAGAAAAGCAGGACAGGCCATGGAGACATGGGAGCCTTGCTACGCTGATGGGCGGGATGTAAATTGCCAACAGGCACTCTGGAGAAGAGTACGGTGTGTCCTGCAACAAGTAATAAACACAGCGTAGAGAGCATAGGGCACTTCCACTCATGGGCGTATAAATTGGAGAAATCTAAAAATCAACAAGACACAGGCACCCCAAACTTTACGGCTGCTCTGTTTCCAAGAACCTCCACTTTGGCACACCTTCAATATCCCAGGAAAGAGAAAAATGGATAAAGAAATGGTGGTACTTGGCACAATGGAATATCACTCAGACATGAAATCAATGTCATAAGGCTGGTTAGCAGCATGATGAGTGGATTTAGCGACGATGATTCTAAGTGAAATAAGTCACACAGAAAAAGACACTTATCCTAAGGTATCACTTATAGAGGGAATGTCAAAATCGCTACACTTGAACTGAATTACAAAACAGAACAGAGTCACACCTTTAGAAGACACACTATGGCTGCTTAACGGGAAAGGTGAGGTTGGGTGATGCATAAAACAAGGGTTTGAAATTAGCTCAGAGACCGCTCCATAAGCCAAATATGTAATAGACAAGGCCTACTCCCTGCTCAGTGAACTGGACTCAACACCCCCTAGTCACCGCACAAGAATATATCTGACTAGTAAGAATCTGAAAACCTATGTATCCATATCTCTCTGCAAGTGAATCAAGAGGGTGTAAAGCGGAATAAACACAGCAGGGAAAAGCAGCCAAGCCCCATTCTAAACATAAATTACTTTAAAAAACCCACAAACTAAGACAGTGAAAGAGAAATTCTTACAAAATCCGTTCAGGGTCTCTGATGCAACTTGGATTGACCATATCTAGACCCACAGCTGGATAAGACATAAGGCTGGACACTCTTGGGGCTGAGAGGATTGGTGAGGTTGAGTGAGCAAACCCAGATACTTTAAAGTAACACCGCGGGTACACACCACATGGGTCTCAAATCTCCAGGTACAAGGGCATCTTCCTACATCAAAACATGCATGGGAAACCCAGAAGATGGTATGCCGTGAGATCGGGAAAGGTTTCTAAAACGCACCTCATTTCTCCTCTCCTTGTGCTCGGGTTCGCCATTCCAGCCGCTTGACTAACCATCTCCCTACTTGGAGAATCAGCACCTTTAACCTCCTGTTTCGTACAGGTTGCAAGTTGTCCTGAGGATGAACGGGAAGACGGGGAACCAACGAGAGACTAGCCCTTGGTGTGGGGACAGGCCCAGGTCACTCCATTTTCCCATCAGGAAGTAGAATGAACCACAGGCTCAGCCTGCCCACCAGAACCAAAATAGGGCCTGAAGCAATCCTGCGCTTTTGCGGCCAGCTCCCAAAAAAGCGAGTAGAAAAATGGAGCTCAGGGGCACTGCAATTCACAAACGTGCAGAGTTATAAATGATAACTCTCGTCCACAAATATATTGAGGAAAGGCAACGAAGAGGATTTGAAAGCAAGGCAGATTTGCAAGAAACAGATTTCAGGAGGTAGATTCGACTCGCTTTTAAAGCACATGAAAAGCGGCAAAACGTTGACAATGATGCCCTTGGCCAAAAAGGGCGTATGCGTTTTTTCCTGAATATATTCAGGAAAAAACGCATACGCCCTTTTTGGCCAACCAAGCAAGCCGGAAGGGCAAATCAGCGCTACAAAGAACTCTCGCTTGCCCTCGGTCAAAAGGGCCATGCTGAACAAACTGTAAAAACCAGAAAAGCAGGACAGGCCATGGAGACATGGGAGCCTTGCTACGCTGATGGGCAGGTTGTAAATTGCCAACAGCCACTCTGGAGAAGGGTACGGTGTGTCCTGAAACAAGTAATAAACACAGCTTAGAGAGCATAGGGCACTTCAACTCATGGGCGTATAAATTGGGAAAAATAAAAATCAACAATACACAGGCACCCCAACCTTTACGGCTGCTCTGTTTCCAAGAACCTCCACTTCGGTACACCTTCAATATCCCAGAAATAGAAAAATGGATAAAGAAATGGTGGTACTTGGCCCAATGGAATATCACTCAGCCATGAAATCAATGTCATAAGGCTAGTTAGCAGCATGATGAGTGGATTTAGGTACGATGATTCTAAGTGAAATAAGTCACACAGAAAAAGACACTTATCCTAAGATATCGCTTATAGAGGGAATGTCAAAATCGCTACACTTGAACTGAATTACAAAACAGAACAGAGTCACACCTTTAGAAGACACACTATGGCTGCTTAACGGGAAAGGTGAGGTGGGGTGATGCATAAAACAAAGGTTTGAAATTAGCTCAGAGATCTCTCCATAGGCCAAATATGTAATAGACAAGGCCTACTCCCTGCTCAGTGAACTGGACTCAACAACCCCTAGTCACCGCACAAGAATATATCTGAGTAGTAAGAATCTGAAAACCTATGTATCGATATCTCTCTGCAAGTGAATCAAGAGGGTGTAAAGCGGCATAAACACAGCAGAGAAAAGCAGCCAAGCCCCATTCTAAACATAAATTACTTTAAAAAACCCACACAAAAAAAACAGTGAAAGAGAGAGAAATTCTTACAAAATCAGTTCAGGGTCTCTGATGCAACCTGGATTGACCATATCTAGGCCCACAGCTGGATGAGACATAAGGCTGGACACTCTTGGGGCTCAGAGGATTGGTGAGGTTGGGTGAGCAAATGCAGATACTTTAAAGTAACACTGCGGGGTACCCACACCATGGGTCTCAAATCTCCAGGTACAAGGGCATCTTCCTACATAAAAACATGCATGGGAAACCCTGAAGATGGTATGCCGTGAGATCGGGAAAGGCTTCTAAAACGCACCTCATTTCTCCTCTCCTTGTTCTCGGGTTCGCCATTCCAGCCGCTTGACTAACCATCTCCCTACTTGGAGAATCAGCACCTTTAACCTCCTGTTTCGTACAGGTTGCAATTTGTCCTGAGGATGAACGGGAAGACGGGCAACCAACGAGAGACTAGCCCTAGGTGTTGGTACAGCCACAGGTCACTCCATTTTCCCATCAGGAAGAAGAATGAACCACAGGCTCCGGCGGCCCCCTGGAAGCCGAATAGGGCCTGAAGCAATCCTGCGCTTTTGCTGCCAGCTCCCAAAAATGCGAGTAGACAAATGGAGCTCAGGGGCACTGCAATTCACAAACGTGCAGAGTTATAAATGATAACTCTCGTCCACAAATATATTGAGGGAAGGCAACGAAGAGGATTTGAAAGCAAGGCAGATTTGCAGGAAACAGATTTCAGGAGGTAGATTCGACTCGCCTTTAAAGCACATGAAAAGCGGAAAAACGTTTACAATGATGCCCTGGGCCAAAAAGGGCATATGCGTTTTTTCCTGAATATATTCAGGAAAAAACGCATATGCCCTTTTTGGCCAACCAAGCAAGCCGGAAGGGAAAATCAGCGCTACAAAGAAGTCTCGCTTGCCCTCGGTCAAAACGGCCATGCTGAACAAAGTGTAAAAACCAGAAAAGCAGGACAGGCCATGGAGACATGCGAGCCTTGCTACGCTGATGGGCGGGATGTAAATTGCCAACAGGCACTCTGGAAAATTGTACGGTGTGTCCTGAAACAAGTAATAAACACAGCTTAGAGAGCATAGGGCACTTCCACTCATGGGCGTATAAATTGGGAAAACTAAAAATCAACAAGACACAGGCACCCCAAACTTTACGGGTGCTCTGTTTCCAAGAACCTCCACTTCAGTACACCTTCAATATCCCAGGAAAGAGAAAAATGGATAAATAGTGGTACTTGGCACAATGGAATATCACTCAGCCATGAAATCAATGTCATAAGGCGAGTTAGCAGCATGATGAGTGGATTTAGTGACGATGATTCTAAGTGAAATAAGTCACACAGAAAAAGACACTTATCCTAAGATATCGCTTATAGAGGGAATGTCAAAATCGCTACACTTGAACTGAATTACAAAACAGAACAGAGTCACACCTTTAGAAGACACACTATGGCTGCTTAACGGGAAAGGTGAGGTGGGGTGATGCATAAAACAAGGGTTTGAACTTAGCTCAGAGACCGCTCCATAAGCCAAATATGTAATAGACAAGGCCTACTCCCTGCTCAGTGTACTGGAATCAACACCCCCTAGTCACCGCACAAAAATATATCTGACTAGTAAGAATCTGAAAACCTATGTATCGATATCTCTCTGCAAGTGAATCAAGAGGGTGTAAAGCGGAATAAACACAGCAGGGAAAAGCAGCCAAGCCCCATTTTAAACATAAATTACTTGAAAAAACCCACAAGACAAAGACAGTGAAAGAGAAATTCTTACAAAATCAGTTCAGGGGCTCTGATGCCACCTGGATAGACCATATCTAGACCCACAGCTGGATGAGACTTAAGGCTGGACACTCTTGGGGCTGAGAGGATTGGTGAGGTTGGGTGAGCAAACGCAGATACTTTAAAGTAATACTAAGGGGTACCCACCCCATGGGTCTCAAATCTCCAGGTACAAGGGCATCTTCCTACATCAAAACATGCATGGGAAACCCAGAGAATTGTATGCCGTGAGATCGGGAAAGGCTTCTAAAATGCACCTCATTTCTCCTCTCCTTGTGCTCGGATTCGCCATTCTAGCTGCTTGACTAATCATCTCCCTACTTGGAGAATCAGCATCTTTAACCTCCTGTTTTGTACAGGTTGCAATTTGTCCTGAGGATGAAAGGGAAGACAGGCAACCAACGAGAGACTAGCCCTAGGTCTTGGGAGAGGCACAGGTCACTCCATTTTCCCATCAGGAAGAAGAATGAACCACAGGCTCAGCCTGCCCCCCAGAACCAAAAAAGGGCCTGAAGCAATCCTGCGCTTTTGCGGCCAGCTCCCAAAAAAGCGAGTAGACAAATGGAGCTCAGGGGCACTGCAATACACAAACGTGCAGAGTTATCAATGATAACTCTCGTCCACAAATATATTGAGGGAAGGCAATGAAGAGGATTTGAAAGCAAGGCAGATTTGCAGGAAACAGATTTCAGGAGGTAGATTCGACTCGCCTTTAAAACACATGAAAAGTGGCAAAACGTTGACAATGATGCCCTTGGCCAAAAAGGGCGTATGCCTTTTTTCCTGAATATATTCAGGAAAAAAGGCATACGCCCTTTTTGCCCAAGCAAGCAAGCCGGAAGGGCAAATCAGCGCTACAAAGAAGTCTCGCTTGCCCTCGGTCAAAAGGGCCATGCTGAACAAAGTTTAAAAACCAGAAAAGCAGGACAGGCCATGGAGACATGGGAGCCTTGCTACGCTGATGGGCAGGTTGTACATTGGCAACAGCCACTCTGGAGAAGGGTACGGTGTGTCCTGAAACAATTAATAAACACAGCTTAGAGTACATAGGGCACTTCCACTCATGGGCGTATAAATTGGGAAAAATAAAAATCAACAAGACACAGGCACCCCAACATTTACGGCTGCTCTGTTTCCAAAAACCTCCACTTCGGTACACCTTCAATATCCCATAAAGAGAAAAATGGATAAAGAAATGGTGGTACTTGGCCCAATGGAATATCACTCAGCCATGAAATCAATGTCATAAGGCTAGTTAGCAGCATGATGAGTGGATTTAGCGACGATGATTCTAAGTGAAATAAGTCACACAGAAAAAGACACTTATCCTAAGATATCGCTTATAGAGGGAATGTCAAAATCGCTACACTTGAACTGAATTACAAAACAGAACAGGGTCACACCTTTAGAAGACACACTATGGCTGCTTAACTGGAAAGGTGAGGTGGGGTGATGCATAAAACAAGGGTTTGCAATTAGCTCAGAGACCTCTCCATAAGCCAAATATGTAATAGAAAAGCCCTACTCCCTGCTCAGTGAACTGGACTCAACACCCCCTAGTCACTGCACAAGAATATATCTGAGTAGTAAGAATCTGAAAACCTATGTATCGATATCTCTCTACAAGTGAATCAAGAGGGTGTAAAGCGGCATAAACACAACATAGAAAAGCAGCCAAGCACCATTCTAAACATAAATTACTTTAAAAACCCACAAAACAAAGACAGTGAAAGAGAGAGAAATTCTTACAAAATCCGTTCAGGGTCTCTGATGCAACCTGGATTGACCATATCTAGACCCACAGCTGGATGAGACATAAGGCTGGACACTCTTGGGGCTCAGAGGATTGGTGAGGTTGGGTGAGCAAATGCAGATACTTTAAAGTAACACTGCGGGGTACCCACCCCATGGGTCTCAAATCTCCAGGTACAAGGGCATCTTCCTACATCAAAACATGCATGGGAAACCCAGAAGATGGTATGCTGTGAGATCGGGAAAGGCTTCTAAAACGCACCTCATTTCTCCTCTCCTTGTGCTCGGATTCGCCATTCTAGCCGCTTGACTAAACAGCTCCCTACTTGGAGAATCAGCACCTTTAACCTCCTGTTTTGTACAGGTTGCAATTTGTCCTGAGGATGAAAGGGAAGACGGGCAACCAACGAGAGACTAGCCCTAGGTCTTGGGACAGGCACAGGTCACTCCATTTTCCCATCAGGAAGAAGAATGAACCACAGGCTCCGGCGGCCCCCTGGAAGCCGAATAGTGCCTGAAGCAATCCTGCGCTTTTGCGGCCAGCTCCCAAAAAAGCGAGTAGACAAATGGAGCTCAGGGGCACTGCAATTCACAAACGTGCAGAGTTATAAATGAGAACTCTCGTCCACAAATATATTGAGGGAAGGCAACGAAGAGGATTTGAAAGCAAGGCAGATTTGCAGGAAACAGATTTCAGGAGGTAGATTCGACTCGCCTTTAAAGCACATGAAAAGTGGCAAAACGTTGACAATGATGCCCTTGGCCAAAAAGGGCGTATGCGTTTTTTCCTGAATATATTCAGGAAAAAACGCATACGCCCTTTTAGGCCAACCAAGCAAGCCGGAAGGGCAAATCAGCGCTACAAAGACGTCTCGCTTGCCCTCGGTCAAAAGGGCCATGCTGAAAAAAGTGTAAAAACCAGAAAAGCAGGACAGGCCATGGAGACATCCGAGCCTTGCTACGCTGATGGGCGGGATGTAAATTGCCAACAGCCACTCTGGAAAAGGGTACAGTGTGTCCCGAAACAAGTAATAAATACAGCTTAGAGAGCATAGGGCACTTCCACTCATGGGCGTATAAATTGGGGAAAATAAAAATCAACAAGACACAGGCACCCCAACCTTTACGGCTGCTCTGTTTCCAAGAACCTCCACTTCGGTACACCTTCAATATCCCAGAAAGAGAAAAATGGATAAAGAAATGGTTGTACTTGGCCCAATGGAATATCACTCAGCCATGAAATCAATGTCATAAGGCTAGTTAGCAGCATGAGTGGATTTAGCGATGATGATTCTAAGTGAAATAAGTCACACAGAAAAAGACACTTATCCTAAGATATCGCTTATAGAGGGAATGTCAAAATCGCTACACTTGAACTGAATTACAAAACAGAACAGAGTCACACCTTTAGAAGACACACTATGGCTGCTTAACGGGAAAGGTGAGGTGGGGTGATGCATAAAACAAGGGTTTGAAATTAGCTCAGAGACCGCGCCATAATCCCAATATGTAATAGACAAGGCCTACTCCCTGCTCAGTGAACTGGACTCAACACCCCCTAGTCACCGCACAAGAATATATCTGACTAGTAAGAATCTGAAAACCTATGTATCGATATCTCTCTGCAAGTGAATCAAGAGGGTGTAAAGCGGCATAAACACAGCAGAGAAAAGCAGCCAAGCCCCATTCTAAACATAAATTACTTTAAAAAACCCACACAAAAAAAACAGTGAAAGAGAGAGAAATTCTTACAAAATCCGTTCAGGGTCTCTGATGCAACCTGGATTGACCATATCTAGACCCACAGCTGGATGAGACTTAAGGCTGGACACTCTTGGGGCTCAGAGGATTGGTGAGGTTGGGTGAGCAAATGCAGATACATTAAAGTAACACTGCGGGGTACCCACCCCATGGGTCTCAAATCTCCAGGTACAAGGGCATCTTCCTACATCAAAACATGCATGGGAAACCCAGAAGATGGTATGCTGTGAGATCGGGAAAGGCTTCTAAAACGCACCTCATTTCTCCTCTCCTTGTGCTCGGGTTCGCCATTCCAGCCGCTTGACTAACCATCTCCCTACTTGGAGAATCAGCACCTTTAACCTCCTGTTTCGTACAGGTTGCAAATTGTCCTGAGGATGAACGGGAAGACGGGCAACCAACGAGAGACTAGCCCTAGGTGTTGGGACAGGCACAGGTCACTCCATTTTCCCATCAGGAAGAAGAATGAACCACAGGCTCCGGCGGCCCCCTGGAAGTCGTATAGGGCCTGAAGCAATCCTGTGCTTTTGCTGCCAGCTCCCAAAAAAGCGAGTAGACAAATGGAGCTCAGGGGCACTGCAATTCACAAACATGCAGAGTTATAAATGAGAACTCTCGTCCACAAATATATTGAGGGAAGGGAACGAAGAGGATTTGAAAGCAAGGCAGATTTGCAGGAAACAGATTTCAGGAGGTAGACTCGACTCGCCTTTAAAGCACATGAAAAGCGGCAAAACGTTGACAATGATGCCCTTGGCCAAAAAGGGCGTATGCGTTTTTTCCTGAATATATTCAGGAAAAAACGCATACGCCCTTTTTGGCCAACCAAGCAAGCCGGAAGGGCAAATCAGCGCTACAAAGAAGTCTCGCTTGCCCTCGGTCAAAAGGGCCATGCTGAACAAAGTGTAAAAACCAGAAAAGCAGGACAGGCCATGGAGACATGGGAGCCTTGCTACGCTGATGGGCGGGATGTAAATTGCCAACAGGCACTCTGGAGATGAGTATGGTGTGTCCTGAAACAAGTAATAAACACAGCGTTGAGAGCATAGGGCACTTCCACTCATGGGCGTATAAATTGGGAAAACTAAAAATCAACAAGACACAGGCACCCCAAACTTTACGGCTGCTCTGTTTACAAGAACCTCCACTTCGGTACACCTTCAATATCCCAGGAAAGAGAAAAATGGATAAAGAAATGGTGGTACTTGGCACAATGGAATATCACTCAGCCATGAAATCAATGTCATAAGGCTAGTTAGCAGCATGATGAGTGGATTTAGGTACGATGATTCTAAGTGAAATAAGTCACACAGAAAAAGACACTTATCCTAAGATATCGCTTATAGAGGGAATGTCAAAATCGCTACACTTGAACTGAATTACAAAACAGAACAGAGTCACACCTTTAGAAGACACACTATGGCTGCTTAACGGGAAAGGTGAGGTGGGGTGATGCATAAAACAAGGGTTTGAAATTAGCTCAGTCACCGCTCCATAAGCCAAATATGTAATAGACAAGGCCTACTCCCTGCTCAGTGAATTGGACTCAACACCCCCTAGTCACCGCACAAGAATATATCTGACTAGTATGAATCTGAAAACCTATGTATCGATATCTCTCTGCAAGTGAATCAAGAAGGTGTAAAGCGGCATAAACACAGCAGGGAAAAGCAGCCAAACCCCATTCTAAACATACATTACTTTAAAAAACCCACAAAGCAAAGACAGTGAAAGAGAGGGAAATTCTTACAAAATCCGTTCAGGGTCTCTGATGCAACCTGGATTGACCATATCTAGACCCACAGCTGGATGATACATAAGGCTGGACACTCTTGGGGTTGAGAGGATTGGTGAGGTTGGGTGAGCAAATGCAGATACTTTAAAGTAATACCGCGGGGTACCCACCCCATGGGTCTCAAATCTCCAGGTACAAGGGAATCTTCCTACATCAAAACATGCATGGGAAACCCAGAAGATGGTATGCCATGAGATCGGGAAAGGTTTCTAAAACGCACCTCATTTCTCCTCTCCTTGTGCTCGGGTTCGCCATTCCAGTCGCTTGACTAACCATCTCCCTACTTGGAGAATCAGCACCTTTAACCTTCTGTTTCGTCCAGGTTGCAATTTGTCCTGAGGATGAACGGGAAGACGGGGAACCAACAAGAGACTAGCCCTAGGTGTTGGGACAGGCACAGGTCACTCCATTTTCCCATCAGGAAGAAGAATGAACCACAGGCTCCGGCGGCCCCCTGGAAGTCGTATAGGGCCTGAAGCAATCCTGTGCTTTTGCTGCCAGCTCCCAAAAAAGCGAGTAGACAAATGGAGCTCAGGGGCACTGCAATTCACAAACGTGCAGAGTTATAAATGATAACTCTCGTCCACAAATATATTGAGGGAAGGCAACGAAGAGGATTTGAAAGCAAGGCAGATTTGCAGGAAACAGATTTCAGGAGGTAGATTCGACTCGCCTTTAAAGCACATGAAAAGCGGAAAAACGTTGACAATGATGCCCTGGGCAAAAAAGGGCATATGCGTTTTTTTCCGAATATATTCAGGAAAAAACGCATATGCCCTTTTTGGCCAACCAAGCAAGCCGGAAGGGCAAATCAGCGCTACAAAGAAATCTCGCTTGCCCTCGGTCAAAAGGGCCATGCTGAAGAAAGTGTAAAAACCAGAAAAGCAGGACAGGACATGGAGACATGGGAGCCTTGCTACGCTGATGGGCGGGATGTAAATTGCCAACAGGCACTCTGGAGAAGTGTACGGTGTGTCCTGAAACAAGTAATAAACACAGCTTAGAGAGCATAGGGCACTTCCACTCATGGGCGTATAAATTGGGAAAACTAAAAATCAACAAGACACAGGCACCCCAAACTTTACAGCTGCTGTGTTTCCAAGAACCTCCACTTCAGTACACCTTCATTATCACAGGAAAGAGAAAAATAGACAAAGAAATGGTGGTACTTGGCCCAATGGAATATCACTCAGCCATGAAATCAATGTCATAAGGCTTGTTAGCAGCAAGATGAGTGGATTTAGCGACGATGATTCTAAGTGAAATAAGTCACACAGAAAAAGACACTTATCCTAAGATATCGCTTATAGAGGGAATGTCAAAATCGCTACACTTGAACTGAATTACAAAACAGAACAGAGTCACACCTTTAGAAGACACACTATGGCTGCTTAACGGGAAAGGTGAGGTGGGGTGATGCATAAAACAAGGGTTTGAAATTAGCTCAGACACCGCTCCATAAGCCAAATATGTAATAGACAAGGCCTACTCCCTGCTCAGTGAACTGGACTCAACACCCCCTAGTCACCGCACAAGAATATATCTGACTAGTAATAATCTGAAAACCTATGTATCGATATCCCTCTGCAAGTGAATCAAGAGGGTGTAAAGCGGCATAAACACAGCAGGGAAAAGCAGCCAAGCCCCATTCTAAACATAAATTACTTAAAAAAACCCACAAAACAAAGACAGTGAAAGAGAGAGAAATTCTTACAAAATCAGTTCAGGGGCTCTGATGCCACCTGGATAGACCATATCTAGACCCACAGCTGGATGAGACTTAAGGCTGGACACTCTTGGGGCTGAGAGGATTGGTGAGGTTGGGTGAGCAAACGCAGATACTTTAAAGTAATACTGCGGGGTACCCACCCCATGGGTCTCAAATCTCCAGGTACAAGGGCATCTTCCTACATCAAAACATGCATGGGAAACCCAGAGAATTGTGTGCCGTGAGATCGGGAAAGGCTTCTAAAACGCACCTCATTTCTCCTCTCCTTGTGCTCGGGTTCGCCATTCCAGCCTCTTCACTTTACGTGCTAAATGGTATCTAGAGAGTGGGATATGTTTAATAAATACCCTAACTCTAATGCATACACTAACCCTTACCCATCCCCTAAACCTAACTCTCACCCGTACTCTAACCCGTACCATAAGCAGTACCCTAACCCTAACCCTAAAACTAACCTTAAGCCATACCCTCTGCCGTAACCTAACCCGGACCCTAAACCGTACCCGAAGTCGTACCCTACCCCTAACCCTAACACATACCCAACGAGGTACCCTCACACGTACCCAAAGCCGTACCCTAACCCTAACCCTAACCCTAACCCTCACCCTAACCCATACCCTACGCCGTACACTCACGTGTTCCCTAACCCATACCCAAAGCCGTACCCTAACCCTAACCATAACACTAAGCCTAACCCATATCCTATGCCGTACCCTCACCCTTACCCTAACCCGAACCCTAACCCTAACCCTAATCCATACACTAACCCGTACCCTCAACCGTACCCTAACCCGTTCCCTAACCCTAACCCTAACCATAACTCTAAACCTAACCCATACCCTACGCCGTACACTCACGCGTTCCCTAACCCGTACCCAAAGCCGTACCCTAACCCTAACAATAACTCATAGCCTAACCCATATCCTTTGCCGTACCCTCACCCTTACCCTAACCCGTATCTTAAGCCGTACCCTAACCCTAACCGTAATCCTAACCCATACCCTACTCCGTACCCTCACTCTTACCCTAACCCGTACCCTAAGCCGTACCCTAACTCTAACCCTAACCCTAAGACTAACCCTAACACATATCCTACGCCGTACCCTCACCCTTACTCTAAGCCATACCCTAACCCTAACCCTAACCCTAACACTAACTGTAAACTACCCTTGACTGCTTTTGCCTCCAATAGATTTCCTAAGCACTAGTGTTTTAAGGAACAGGTTAAAAATAAAATGCTAATGTGACTTATTTATAATGTGTGTATTCTTTATCTTATCCTAGTGTCTAAAATTTTCTCCATGGTTGGAACCCAAATTACATTCCTTTACGCGCTAAGTGGTATGTAGAGAGTGGGATAGGTTTAATAAATGACCTAACCCTAACGTGAACCCTAACCCTAACCCATAGCCTAACCCTAACAAGTACCCTAATCCTAACCTGTACCCTATACCTTGTCGTAACCCTAAAACTAACCGTAACCCTAACATATACCCTACGCCGTACAGTCACCCGTACCCTAACCCGTACCCTAAGTCGTACCCTAACCCTAAACCTAACCCATACGCTACGCCGTACCCTCACCCGTACCCTAACCCGTATCCTAAGCCGTACCCTAACCCTAACCCTAAACCTAACCCTAACCTATACCCTACGCCGTACACTCACCTGTACCCTAACCCGTACCCTAAGCCGTACCCTACCCCTAACCCTAACCCTAACCCTAACCCATACCCTAACCCATACCCTACGCCGTACACTAACCCATACCCTAACCCGTATCCTAAGCCGTACCCTAATCCTAACCAATACCCTACGCAGTATCCTCACCCTTACCCTCACCCGTACCCTAAACCTAACCCTAACCCTAACCCCTACCCTACGCCGTACCCTCACCCGTACCCTATCCCATACCCTAAGCCGTACCCTAACCCTAACCCTAACCTATACACTACGCCATACCCTCACCCGTACCCTAACCCGTACCCTAAGCCGTACCCTAACCCTAACCCTAACCCTAACCTATACACTACGCCGTACCCTCACCCGTACCCTAACCCGTACCCTAAGCCGTACCCTAACCCTAACCCTAACCCTAACCCTAACCCCTACCCTACGCCGTACCCTCACCCGTACCCTATCCCATACCCTAAGCCGTACCCTAACCCTAACACTAACCCTAACCCTAACCCTAACCCTAAACTACCCTTGATTGCTTTTGCCTCTATTAGATTTCCTAAGCACTAGTGTTTTAAGGAACAGGTTAAAAAGAAAATCCTAATGTGATTTTTTTATAATGTGTTTATTCTTTATCTTATCCTAGTGACTAAAATCTTCTCCATGGCTGGATCCCTAATAATATTCCTTTACGTGCTAAGTGGTATCTAGAGAGTGGGATAGGTTTAATAAATACCCTAATCCTAACGTGTACCCTAACCCTAACCCATACCCTAACCCTAACGCGTACCCTAACCCTAACCCAAATCCTAACCCTAACACGTACGCTAATCCTAACCCGTACCCTAAACCAATCCCTAACCCTAAAACTAACCCTAACCCTAACCCTAACCCTAACCCTTACCCTACGCCGTACCCTCAACCGTACCCTAACCCGTACCCTAAGACGTACCCTAACACTAACCCTAACCCATACGCTACGCCGTAGCCTCACCCGTACCCTAACCCGTATCCTAAGCCGTACCCTAACCCTAACCCTAACCCTAACCCTAACCCTAACCCATACCCTACGCCATACCCTAACCCGTACCCTAACCCGTATCCTAAGCCGTATCCTAACCCTAACCAATACCCTACGCAGTACACTCACCCGTACCCTCACCCGTACCCTAAGCCGTACCCTAACCCCAACCCTAACCCTAACTCTAACCCTAACCCCTACCCTACGCCGTACCCTCACCCGTACCCTATCCCATACGCTAAGCCGTACCCTAACCCTAACACTAACCCTAACCCTAACCCTAACCCATACCCTACGCCGTACCCTCACCCGTAACCTAACCCATACCCTAAGCCGTACCCTAACCCTAACCCTAACCTATACACTACGCCGTACCCTCACCCATGTCCTAACCCGTACCCTAAGCCGTACCCTAACTCTAACCCTAACCCTAACCCTAACCCTTACCCATACCCTGCGCCGTACCCTAACCCATACAATAACCTGTATCCTAAGCCTTAACCTAACCCTAAACAATGACCTACACAGTACCCTCACCCGTACCCTAAGCCATACCCTAACCCTAACCCTAACACTAACCCTAACCCTAAAGCCTACCCTATGCCGTACCCTCACCCATACCCTATCCCATACCCTAAGCCGTACCCTAACCCTAACACTAACCCTAACCCTAACCCTAACCCTAACCCTAAACTACCCTTGACTGCTTTTGCCTCCATTAGATTTCCTAAGCACTAGTGTTTTAAGGAACAGGTTAAAAAGAAAATCCTAATGTGATTTTTTTATAATGTGTTTATTCTTTATCTTATCCTAGTGACGAAAATCTTCTCCATGGCTGGACCCTAAATAATATTCCTTTACGTGCTAAGTGGTATCTAGAGAGTGGGATAGGTTTAATAAATACCCTAATCCTAACGTGTACCCTAACCCTAAACCATACCCTAACCCTAATGCGTACCCTAACCCTAACCCAAACCCTAACCCTAACACGTACGCTAATCCTAACCCGTACCCTAAACCAAGCCCTAACCCTAAAACTAACCCTAACCCTAACCCTAACCCTAACCCATACGCTACGCCGTACCCTCACCCATACCCTAACCCGTATCCTAAGCCGTACCCTAACCCTAAACCTAACCCTAACCTCTACCCTACGCCGTACCCTCACCCGTACCCTAACCCGTACCCAAAGCCTTACCCTAACCCTAACCCTAACCCTCACCCATACCCAACGCCGTAACCTAACCCATATCCTAACCCGTATCCTAAGCCGTACCCTAACCCTAACCAATAACCTACGCAGTACCCTCACCAGTACCCTCACCCGTATCCTAAGCCCTACCCTAACCCTAACCCTAACCCTAACCCTAAACTACCCTTTACTGCTTTTGCCTCCATTAGATTTCCTAAACACTAGTGTTTTAAGGAACAGGTTAAAAAGAAAACCTTATGTGATTTTCTTATAATATGTTTATTCTTTATCTTATCCTAGTGACTAAAATCTTCTCCATGGCTGAACCCCAAATAATATTCCTTTACGTGCTAAGTGGTATCTAGAGAGTGGGATAGGTTTAATAAATACCCTAATCCTAAAGTGTACCCTAAAACTAACCCATACCCTAACCCTAACGCGTACCCTAAACCTAACCAAAACCCTAACCCGAACACGTATGCTAATCCTAACCCGTACCCTAAACCAATCCCTAACCCTAAAACTAACCCTAACCCTAACCCTAACCCTAACCCATAACCTACACCGTACCCTCACCCGTAACCTAACCCGTACCCTAAGCTGTACCCTAACCCTAACCCTAACCCTAAACCATACGCTACGCCGTAACCTCACCCATGCCCTAACCCGTATCCTAAGCCATACCCTAACCCTAACCCTAACCCTAAACTATACCCTACGCCGTAACCTCACCCGTACCCTAACCCGTACCCTAAGCCGTACACTAACCCTAACCCTAACCCTAACCCTAACCCATACCGTACGCCATAACCTAACACGTACCCTAACCCGTATCCTAAGCCGTACCCAAACCCTAAACAATACCCTACGCAGTATCCTCACCCATACCCTCACCGTACCCTAAGCCGTACCCTAACCCTAACCCTAAACCTAACCCTAACCCTAACCCTAACCCTAACCCCTACCCTATGCCATACCCTAACCTGTACCCTATCCCATAACCTAAGCCGTACCATAACCCTAACACTAACCCTAACCCTAACCCATAACCTACGCCGTACCCTCACCCGTACTCTAACCCGTATCCTAAGACGTACCGTAACCCTAACCAATACCCTACGCAGTATCCTCACCCATACCCTCACCCGTACCCTAAGCCGTACCCTAACCCTAACCCTAACCCTAACCCTAAACCCTACCCTATGCCATACCCTCACCTGTACCCTATCCCATAACCTAAGCCGTACCATAACCCTAACCCTAACCCTAACCCTAACCCATAACCTACGCCGTACCCTCACCCGTACCCTAACACGTACCCTAAGACGTACCGTAACCCTAACCCTAACACTAACCCTAACCCTAACCCACACTCTACGCCATACCCTCACTCATACCCTAACCCGTACCCTAAGCCGTACCTTAACCCTAACCCTAACCCTAAACCATACGCTACGCCGTACCCTCACCCGTACCCTAACCCGTATCCTAAGCCGTACCCTAACCCTAACCCTAACCCTAAACTATACCCTACGCCGTAACCTCACCCGTACCTTAACCCGTACCCTAAGCCGTACCCTAACCCTAACCCTAACCCTAACCCTAACCGTAACCCTAACCCATACCGTACGCCATACCCTAACACGTACCCTAACCCGTATCCTAAGCCGTACCCTAACCCTAACCAATACCCTACGCAGTATCCTCACCCATACCCTCACCCGTACCCTAAGCCGTACCCTAACCCTAACCCTAACTCTAACCCTAACCCATAACCTACGCCGTACCCTCACCCGTACCCTAACACGTAACGTAAGACGTACCGTAACCCTAACCCTAACACTAACCCTAACCCTAACCCACACTCTACACCGTACCCTAACCCGTACCCTAACACGTATCCTAAGCCGTACCCTAACCCTAACCAATACCCTACGCAGTACACTCACCCGTACCCTAACCCCTACCCTATGCCATACCCTCACCTGTACCCTATCCCATAACCTAAGCCGTACCATAACCCTAACACTAACCCTAACCCTAACCCATAACCTACGCCGTACCCTCACCCGTACCCTAACCCGTATCCTAAGACGTACCGTAACCCTAACCAATACCCTACGCAGTATCCTCACCCATACCCGCACCCGTACCCTAAGCCGTACCCTAACCCTAACCCTAACCCTAACCCTAACCCTAACCCTAACCCTAACCCCTACCCTATGCCATACCCTCACCTGTACCCTATCCCATAACCTAAGCCGTACAATAACCCTAACACTAACCCTAACCCTAACCCATAACCTACGCCGTACCCTCACCCATACCCTAACCCGTATCCTAAGACGTACCGTAACCCTAACCAATACCCTACGCAGTATCCTCACCCATACCCTCACCCCTACCCTAAGACGTACCCTAACCCTAACCCTAACCCTAACCCATAACCTACGCCGTACCCTCACCCGTACCCTAACACGTACCCTAAGACGTACCGTAACCCTAACCCTAACACTAACCCTAACCCTAACCCACACTCTACGCCGTACCCTAACCCGTACCCTAACACGTATCCTAAGCCGTACCCTAACCCTAACCAATACCCTACGCAGTACCCTCACCCGTACCCTCACCCGTACCCTAAGCCATACCCTAACCATAACCCTAACCCTAACCCTAACGCCTACCCTACGCCGTACCCTCACCCGTACCCTATCCCATACCCTAAGCCGTACCCTAACCCTAACACTAACCCTAACACTAACCCTAACCCTAAACTACCCTTGATTGCTTTTGCCTCTATTAGATTTCCTAAGCACTAATGTTTTAAGGAACAGGTTAAAAAGAAAATCCTAATGTGATTTTTTTATAATGTGTTTATTCTTTATCTTATCCTAGTGACTAAAATCTTCTCCATGGCTGTATCCCTAATAATATTCCTTTACGTGCTAAGTGGTATCTAGAGAGTGGGATAGGTTTAATAAATACCCTAATCCTAACGTGTACCCTAACCCTAACCCATACCCTAACCCTAACGCGTACCCTAACCCTAACCCTAACCCTAAACCATACGCTACGCAGTACCCTCACCCGTACCCTAACCCGTATCCTAAGCCGTACCTTAACCCTAACCCTAACCCTAACCCTAACAGCTACCCTACGCCGTACCCTATCCCATACCCTAAGCGGTACCCTAACCCTAACACTAACCCTAAACCTAACCCTAACCCCTACCCTACGCCGTACCTTCACCCGTAACCTATCCCATACCCTAAGCCGTACCCTAACCCTAACACTAACCCTAACCCTAAACCTAACCCCTACCCTACGCCGTACCCTCACCCGTACCCTATCCCATACCCTAAGCCGTACCCTAAACCTAACCCTAACTCTAACCTATACACTACGCCATACCGTCACCCGTACCCTAACCCGTACCCTAAGCCGTACCCCAACCCTAACCCTAACCCATACGCTACGCCGTACCCTCACCCGTACCCTAACCCGTATCCTAAGCCGTACCCTAACCCTAACCCTAACCCTAACACTAACCGCTACCCTACGCCGTACGCTATCCCATACCCTAAGCAGTACCCTAACCCTAACACTAACCCTAAACCAACCCTAACCCCTACCCTACGCCGTACCCTCACCCGTAACCTATCCCATACCCTAAGCCGTACGCTAACCCTAACACTAACCCTAACCCTAAACCTAACCCCTACCCTACGCCGTACCCTCACCCGTACCCTATCCCATACCCTAAGCCGTACCCTAAACCTAACCCTAACGCTAACCTATACACTACGCCATACCCTCACCCGTACCCTAACCCGTACCCTAAGCCGTACCCTAACCCTAACCCTAACCCTAACCCGTACCCTAAGCCGTACCCTAACCCTAACCCTAACCCTAACCCTAACCCTAACCCATACCCTACGCCGTACCCTAACCCGTACCCTAACCCGTATTCTAAGCCGTACCCTAACCATAACGAATACCCTACACAGTACCCTCACCCGTACCCTCACCGTACCCTAAGCCATACTCGAAACCTAACCCTAACCCTAACCTATACACTACGCCATACCCTCACCCGTACCCTAACCCGTACCCTAACCCGTATCCTAAGCCGTACCCTAACCCTAACCCTAACCCTAAACCTAACCCATAACCTACGCCGTACCCTCACCCGTACCCTAACACGTGCCCTAAGACGTACCGTAACCCTAACCCTAACACTAACCCTAACCCTAACCCACACTCTACACCGTACCCTAACCCGTACCCTAACACGTATCCTAAGCCGTACCCTAACCCTAACCAATACCCTACGCACTACCCTCACCCGTACCCTCACCCGTACCCTAAGCCATACCCTAACCCTAACCCTAACCCTAACCCTAACCCCTACCCTACGCCGTACCCTCACCCGTACCCTATCCCATACGCTAAGCCGTACCCTAACGCTAACACTAACACTAACCCTAACCCTAACTCTAACCCATACCCTACGCCGTACCCTCACCCGTAACCTAACCCGTACCCTAAGCCGTACCCTAACCCTAACCCTAACCCCTACCCTACGCCGTACCCTCACCCGTACCCTATCCCATACCCTAAGCCGTACCCTAACCCTAACACTAACCCTAACCCTAACCCTAACCCTAAACTACCCTTGATTGCTTTTGCCTCTATTAGATTTCCTAAGCACTAGTGTTTTAAGGAACAGGTTAAAAAGAAAATCCTAATGTGATTTTTTTATAATGTGTTTATTCTTTATCTTATCCTAGTGACTAAAATCTTCTCATGGCTGGATCCCTAATAATATTCCTTTACGTGCTAAGTGGTATCTAGAGAGTGGGATAGGTTTAATAAATACCCTAATCCTAACGTGTACCCTAAACCTAACCCATACCCTAACCCTAACGCGTACCCTAACCCTAACAAAAAACCTAACCCTAACACGTACGCTAATCCTAACCCGTACCCTAAACCAATCCCTAACCCTAAAACTAACCCTAACCCTAACCCTAACCCTAACCCTTACCCTACGCCGTACCCTCACCCGTACCCTAACCCGTACCCTAAGACGTACCCTAACCCTAACCCTAACCCATACGCTACGCCGTACCCTCACCCGTACCCTAACCCGTATCCTAAGCCGTACCCTAACCCTAACCCTAACCCTAACCCTAACCCTAACCCTAACACATACCCTACGCCATACCATAACCCGTACCCTAACCCGTATCCTAAGCCGTATCCTAACCCTAACCCCTACCCTATGCCGTACCCTCACCCGTACCCTATCCCATACGCTAAGCCGTACCCTAACCCTAACACTAACACTAACCCTAACCCTAACCCTAACCCATACCCTACGCCGTACCCTCACCCGTAACCTAACCCGTACCCAAAGCCGTACCCTAACCATAACCCTAACCTATACACTACGCCGTACCCTCACCCGTACCCTAACCCGTACCCTAAGCCGTACCCTAACTCTAACCCTAACCCTAACCCTAACCCTTACCCATACCCTGCGCCGTACCCTAACCCATACAATAACCTGTATCCTAAGCCTTAACCTAACCCTAACCAATGACCTACACAGTACCCTGACCCGTACCCTAAGCCATACCCTAACCCTAACCCTAACACTAACCCTAACCCTAAACCCTACCCTATGCCGTACCCTCACCCATACCCTATCCCATACCCTAAGCCGTACCCTAACCCTAACACTAACCCTAACCCTAACCCTAAACCTAAACTACCCTTGACTGCTTTTGCCTCCATTAGATTTCCTAAGCACTAGTGTTTTAAGGAACAGGTTAAAAAGAAAATCCTAATGTGATTTTTTTATAATGTGTTTATTCTTTATCTTATCCTATTAACGAAAATCTTCTCCATGGCTGGACCCTAAATAATATTCCTTTACGTGCTAAGTGGTATCTAGAGAGTGGGATAGGTTTAATAAATACCCTAATCCTAACGTGTACCCTAACCCTAACCCTAATGCGTACCCTAACCTAACCCAAACCCTATCCCTAACACGTACGCTAATCCTAACCCGTACCCTAAACCAATCCCTAACCCTAAAACTAACCCTAACCCTAACCCTAACCCTAACCCTAAACTACCCTTTACTGCTTTTGCCTCCATTAGATTTCCTAAACACTAGTGTTTTAAGGAACAGGTTAAAAAGAAAACCTTATGTGATTTTTTTATAATGTGTTTATTCTTTATCTTATCCTAGTGACTAAAATCTTCTCCATGGCTGAACCCCAAATAATATTCCTTTACGTGCTAAGTGGTATCTAGAGAGTGGGATAGGTTTAATAAATACCCTAATCCTAAAGTGTACCCTAAACCTAACCCATACCCTAACCCTAACGCGTACCCTAACCCTAACCAAAACCCTAACCCGAACACGTATGCTAATCCTAACCCGTACCCTAAACCAATCCCTAACCCTAAAACTAACCCTAACCCTAACCCTAACCCTAACCCATAACCTACACCGTACCCTCACCCTTACCCTAACCCGTACCCTAAGCCGTACCCTAACCCTAACCCTAAACCATATGCTACGCCGTACCCTCACCCGTACCCTAACCCGTATCCTAAGCCGTACCCTAACCCTAACCCTAACCCTAAACTATACCCTACACCGTAACCTCACCCGTACCCTAACCCGTACCCTAAGCCATACCCTAACCCTAACCCTAACCCTAACCCTAACCCATACCGTACGCCATACCCTAACACGTACCCTAACCCGTATCCTAAGCCGTACCCTAACCCTAACCAATACCCTACGCAGTATCCTCACCCATAGCCTCACCCGTACCCTAAGCCGTACCCTAACCCTAACCCTAACCCTATCCCTAACCCTAACCCCTACCCTATGCCATACCCTCACCTGTACCCTATCCCATAACCTAAACCGTACCATAACCCTAACACTAACCCTAACCCTAACCCATAACCTACGCCGTACCCTCACCCGTACCCTAACCCGTATCCTAAGCCGTACCCTAACCCTAACCCTAACCCTAACCCTAACCCATAACCTACGCCGTACCCTCACCCGTAACCTAAAACATACCCTAAGACGTACCGTAACCCTAACCCTAACACTAACCCTAACCTTAACCCACACTCTACGCCCTACCCTAACCCGTACCCTAACACGTATCCTAAGCCGTACCCTAACCCTAACCAATACCCTACGCAGTACCCTCACTCGTACCCTCACCCGTACCCTAAGCCATACCCTAACCCTAACCCTAACCCTAACCCTAACCCATAACCTACACCGTACCCTCACCCGTACCCTAACCCATACCCTAAGCCGTACCCTAACCCTAACCCTAACCCTAAACCATACGCTACGCCGTACCCTCACCCGTACCCTAAACCGTATCCTAAGCCGTACCCTAACCCTAACCCTAACCCTAAACTATACCCTATGCCGTAACCTCACCCGTACACTAACCCGTACCCTAAGCCGTACCCTAACCCTAACCCTAACCCTAACCCTAACCCTAACCCATACCGTACGCCATACCCTAACACGTACCCTAACCCGTATCCTAAGCCGTACCCTAACCCTAACCAATACCCTACGCAGTATCCTCACCCATACCCTCACCCATACCCTAAGCCGTACCCTAACCGGAACCCTACCCCTAACCCTAACCCTAACCCCTACCCTATGCCATACCCTCACCTGTACCCTATCCCTTCACCTAAGCCGTACCATAACCCTAACACTAACCCTAACCCTAACCCATAACCTACGCCGTACCCTCACCCGTACCCTAACCCGTATCCTAAGCCGTACCCTAACCCTAAACCTAACCCTAACCCTAACCCATAACCTACGCCGTACCCTCACCCGTACCCTAACACGTACCCTAAGACGTACCGTAACCCTAACCCTAACACTAACCCTAACCCTAACCCACACTCAACGCCGTACCCTAACCCGTACCCTAACACGTATCCTAAGCCGTACCCTAACCCTAACCAATACCCTACGCAGTACCCTCACCCGTACCCTCACCCATACCCTAAGCCATACCCTAACCCTAACCCTAACACTAACCCTAACCCCTACCCTACGCCGTACCCTCACCCGTACCCTATCCCATACCCTAAGCCGTACCCTAACCCTAACACTAACCCTAACCCTAACCCTAACCCTAAACTACCCTTGATTGCTTTTGCCTCTATTAGATTTCCTAAGCACTAGTGTTTTAAGGAACAGGTTAAAAAGAAAATCCTAATGTGATTTTTTTATAATGTGTTTATTCTTTATCTTATCCTAGTGACGAAAATCTTCTCCATGGCTGGATCCCTAATAATATTCCTTTACGTGCTAAGTGGTATCTAGAGAGTGGGATAGGTTTAATAAATACCCTAACCCTAACGTGTACCCTAACCCTAACCCATACCCTAACCCTAATGCGTACCCTAACCCTAACCCAAAACCTAACCCTAACACGTACGCTAATCCTAACCCGTACCCTAAACGAATCCCTAACCCTAAAACTAACCCTAACCCTAACCCTAACCCTAACCCTTACCCTACGCCGTACCCTCACTCGTACCCTAACCCGTACCCTAAGCCGTACCCTAAACCTAACCCTAACCCTAACCCTAACCCTAACCCATACCCTACGCCATACCCTAACCCGTACCCTAACCCGTATCCTAAGCCGTATCCTAACCCTAAACAATTCCCTACGCAGTACCCTCACACGTACCCTCACCCGTACCCTAAGCCGTACCCTAACCCCAACCCTAACCCTAACTCTAACCCTAACTTTACCCTACGCCGTACCCTCACCCGTACCCTATCCCATACACTAAGCCGTACCCTAACCCTAACACTAACACTAACCCTAACCCTAACCCTAACCCATACCCTACGCCGTACCCTCACCCGTAACCTAACCCGTACCCTAAGCCGTACCCTAACCCTAACCCTAACCTATACACTACGCCGTACCCTCACCCGTACCCTAACCCGTACCCTAAGCCGTACCCTAACTCTAAACCTAACCCTAACACTAACCCTTACCCATACCCTGCGCCGTACCCTAACCCATACAATAACCTGTATCCTAAGCCTTAACCTAACCCTAACCAATGACCTACACAGTACCCTCACCCGTACCCTAAGCCATACCCTAACCCTAACCCTAACACTAACCCTAACCCTAAAGCCTACCCTATGCCGTACCCTCACCCATAACCTATCCCATACCCTAAACCGTACCCTAACCCTAACACTATCCCTAACCCTAACCCTAACCCTAAACTATACCCTATGCCGTAACCTCACCCGTACCCTAACCCGTACCCTAAGCCGTACCCTAACCCTAACCCTAACCCTAACCCTAACCCTAACCCATACCGTACGCCATACCCTAACACGTACCCTAACCCGTATCCTAAGCCGTACCCTAACCCTAACCAATACCCTACGCAGTATCCTCACCCATACCCTCACCCATACCCTAAGCCGTACCCTAACCGGAACCCTACCCCTAACCCTAACCCTAACCCCTACCCTATGCCATACCCTCACCTGTACCCTATCCCATCACCTAAGCCGTACCATAACCCTAACACTAACCCTAACCCTAACCCATAACCTACGCCGTACCCTCACCCGTACCCTAACCCGTATCCTAAGCCGTAACCTAACCCTAAACCTAACCCTAACCCTAACCCATAACCTACGCCGTACCCTCACCCGTACCCTAACACGTACCCTAAGACGTACCGTAACCCTAACCCTAACACTAACCCTAACCCTAACCCACACTCTACGCCGTACCCTAACCCGTACCCTAACACGTATCCTAAGCCGTACCCTAACCCTAACCAATACCCTACGCAGTACCCTCTCCCGTACCCTCATCCATACCCTAAGCCATACCCTAACCCTAACCCTAACACTAACCCTAACCCCTACCCTACGCCGTACCCTCACCCGTACCCTATCCCATACCCTAAGCCGTACCCTAACCCTAACACTAACCCTAACCCTAACCCTAACCCTAAACTACCTTTGACTGCTTTTGCCTCCATTAGATTTCCTAAGCACTAGTGTTTTAAGGAACAGGTTAAAAAGAAAATCCTAATGTGATTTTTTTATAATGTGTTTATTCTTTATCTTATCCTAGTAACGAAAATCTTCTCCATGGCTGGACCCTAAATAATATTCCTTTACGTGCTAAGTGGTATCTAGAGAGTGGGATAGGTTTAATAAATACCCTAATCCTAACGTGTACCCTAACCCTAACCCACACCCTAACCCTAATGCGTACCCTAACCCTAACCCAAACCCTAACCCTAACACGTACGCTAATCCTAACCCGTACCCTAAACCAATCCCTAACCCTAAAACTAACCCTAACCCTAACCCTAACCCTAACCCATATGCTACGCCGTACCCTCACCCATACCCTAACCCGTATCCTAAGCCGTACCCTAACCCTAAACCTAACCCTAACCTCTACCCTACGCCGTACCCTCACCCGTACCCTAACCCGTACCCAAAGCCTTACCCTAACCCTAACCCTAACCCTCACCCATACCCAACGCCGTAACCTAACCCATATCCTAACCCGTATCCTAAGCCGTACCCTAACCCTAACCAATAACCTACGCAGTACCCTCACCAGTACCCTCACCCGTATCCTAAGCCCTACCCTAACCCTAACCCTAACCCTAACCCTAAACTACCCTTTACTGCTTTTGCCTCCAATAGATTTCCTAAACACTAGTGTTTTAAGGAACAGGTTAGAAAGAAAACCTTATGTGATTTTTTTATAATGTGTTTATTCTTTATCTTATCCTCGTGACTAAAATCTTCTCCATGGCTGAACCCCAAATAATATTCCTTTACGTGCTAAGTGGTATCTAGAGAGTGGGATAGGTTTAATAAATACCCTAATCCTAAAGTGTACCCTAAACCTAACCCATACCCTAACCCTAACGCGTACCCTAACCCTAACCAAAACCCTAACCTGAACACGTATGCTAATCCTAACCCGTACCCTAAACCAATCCCTAACCCTAAAACTAACCCTAACCCTAACACTAACCCTAACCCATAACCTACACCGTACCCTCACCCGTACCCTAACCCATACCCTAAGCCGTACCCTAACCCTAACCCTAACCCTAAACCATACGCTACGCCGTACCCTCACCCGTACCCTAAACCGTATCCTAAGCCGTACCCTAACCCTAACCCTAACCCTAAACTATACCCTATGCCGTAACCTCACCCGTACCCTAACCCGTACCCTAAGCCGTACCCTAACCCTAACCCTAACCCTAACCCTAACCCTAACCCATACCGTACGCCATACCCTAACACGTACCCTAACCCGTATCCTAAGCCGTACCCTAACCCTAACCAATACCCTACGCAGTATCCTCACCCATACCCTCACCCATACCCTAAGCCGTACCCTAACCGGAACCCTACCCCTAACCCTAACCCTAACCCCTACCCTATGCCATACCCTCACCTGTACCCTATCCCATCACCTAAGCCGTACCATAACCCTAACACTAACCCTAACCCTAACCCATAACCTACGCCGTACCCTCACCCGTACCCTAACCCGTATCCTAAGCCGTACCCTAACCCTAAACCTAACCCTAACCCTAACCCATAACCTACGCCGTACCCTCACCCGTACCCTAACACGTACCCTAAGACGTACCGTAACCCTAACCCTAACACTAACCCTAACCCTAACCCACACTCTACGCCGTACCCTAACCCGTACCCTAACACGTATCCTAAGCCGTACCCTAACCCTAACCAATACCCTACGCAGTACCCTCACCCGTACCCTCACCCATACCCTAAGCCATACCCTAACCCTAACCCTAACACTAACCCTAACCCCTACCCTACGCCGTACCCTCACCCGTACCCTATCCCATACCCTAAGCCGTACCCTAACCCTAACACTAACCCTAACCCTAACCCTAACCCTAAACTACCCTTGATTGCTTTTGCCTCTATTAGATTTCCTAAGCACTAGTGTTTTAAGGAACAGGTTAAAAAGAAAATCCTAATGTGATTTTTTTATAATGTGTTTATTCTTTATCTTATCCTAGTGACGAAAATCTTCTCCATGGCTGGATCCCTAATAATATTCCTTTACGTGCTAAGTGGTATCTAGAGAGTGGGATAGGTTTAATAAATACCCTAACCCTAACGTGTACCCTAACCCTAACCCATACCCTAACCCTAATGCGTACCCTAACCCTAACCCAAACCCTAACCCTAACACGTACGCTAATCCTAACCCGTACCCTAAACGAATCCCTAACCCTAAAACTAACCCTAACCCTAACCCTAACCCTAACCCTTACCCTACGCCGTACCCTCACTCGTACCCTAACCCGTACCCTAAGCCGTACCCTAAACCTAACCCTAACCCTAACCCTAACCCTAACCCATACCCTACGCCATACCCTAACCCGTACCCTAACCCGTATCCTAAGCCGTATCCTAACCCTAACCAATACCCTACGCAGTACCCTCACACGTACCCTCACCCGTACCCTAAGCCGTACCCTAACCCCAACCCTAACCCTAACTCTAACCCTAACTTTACCCTACGCCGTACCCTCACCCGTACCCTATCCCATACACTAAGCCGTACCCTAACCCTAACACTAACACTAACCCTAACCCTAACCCTAACCCATACCCTACGCCGTACCCTCACCCGTAACCTAACCCGTACCCTAAGCCGTACCCTAACCCTAACCCTAACCTATACACTACGCCGTACCCTCACCCGTACCCTAACCCGTACCCTAAGCCGTACCCTAACTCTAAACCTAACCCTAACCCTAACCCTTACCCATACCCTGCGCCGTACCCTAACCCATACAATAACCTGTATCCTAAGCCTTAACCTAACCCTAACCAATGACCTACACAGTACCCTCACCCGTACCCTAAGCCATACCCTAACCCTAACCCTAACACTAACCCTAACCCTAAAGCCTACCCTATGCCGTACCCTCACCCATAACCTATCCCATACCCTAAACCGTACCCTAACCCTAACACTATCCCTAACCCTAACCCTAACCCTAAACTACCTTTGACTGCTTTTGCCTCCATTAGATTTCCTAAGCACTAGTGTTTTAAGGAACAGGTTAAAAAGAAAATCCTAATGTGATTTTTTTATAATGTGTTTATTCTTTATCTTATCCTAGTAACGAAAATCTTCTCCATGGCTGGACCCTAAATAATATTCCTTTACGTGCTAAGTGGTATCTAGAGAGTGGGATAGGTTTAATAAATACCCTAATCCTAACGTGTACCCTAACCCTAACCCACACCCTAACCCTAATGCGTACCCTAACCCTAACCCAAACCCTAACCCTAACACGTACGCTAATCCTAACCCGTACCCTAAACCAATCCCTAACCCTAAAACTAACCCTAACCCTAACCCTAACCCTAACCCATATGCTACGCCGTACCCTCACCCATACCCTAACCCGTATCCTAAGCCGTACCCTAACCCTAAACCTAACCCTAACCTCTACCCTACGCCGTACCCTCACCCGTACCCTAACCCGTACCCAAAGCCTTACCCTAACCCTAACCCTAACCCTCACCCATACCCAACGCCGTAACCTAACCCATATCCTAACCCGTATCCTAAGCCGTACCCTAACCCTAACCAATAACCTACGCAGTACCCTCACCAGTACCCTCACCCGTATCCTAAGCCCTACCCTAACCCTAACCCTAACCCTAACCCTAAACTACCCTTTACTGCTTTTGCCTCCAATAGATTTCCTAAACACTAGTGTTTTAAGGAACAGGTTAGAAAGAAAACCTTATGTGATTTTTTTATAATGTGTTTATTCTTTATCTTATCCTCGTGACTAAAATCTTCTCCATGGCTGAACCCCAAATAATATTCCTTTACGTGCTAAGTGGTATCTAGAGAGTGGGATAGGTTTAATAAATACCCTAATCCTAAAGTGTACCCTAAACCTAACCCATACCCTAACCCTAACGCGTACCCTAACCCTAACCAAAACCCTAACCCGAACACGTATGCTAATCCTAACCCGTACCCTAAACCAATCCCTAACCCTAAAACTAACCCTAACCCTAACCCTAACCCTAACCCATAACCTACACCGTACCCTCACCCGTACCCTAACCCATACCCTAAGCCGTACCCTAACCCTAACCCTAACCCTAAACCATACGCTACGCCGTACCCTCACCCGTACCCTAAACCGTATCCTAAGCCGTACCCTAACCCTAACCCTAACCCTAAACTATACCCTATGCCGTAACCTCACCCGTACCCTAACCCGTACCCTAAGCCGTACCCTAACCCTAACCCTAACCCTAACCCTAACCCTAACCCATACCGTACGCCATACCCTAACACGTACCCTAACCCGTATCCTAAGCCGTACCCTAACCCTAACCAATACCCTACGCAGTATCCTCACCCATACCCTCACCCATACCCTAAGCCGTACCCTAACCGGAACCCTACCCCTAACCCTAACCCTAACCCCTACCCTATGCCATACCCTCACCTGTACCCTATCCCATCACCTAAGCCGTACCATAACCCTAACACTAACCCTAACCCTAACCCATAACCTACGCCGTACCCTCACCCGTACCCTAACCCGTATCCTAAGCCGTAACCTAACCCTAAACCTAACCCTAACCCTAACCCATAACCTACGCCGTACCCTCACCCGTACCCTAACACGTACCCTAAGACGTACCGTAACCCTAACCCTAACACTAACCCTAACCCTAACCCACACTCTACGCCGTACCCTAACCCGTACCCTAACACGTATCCTAAGCCGTACCCTAACCCTAACCAATACCCTACGCAGTACCCTCTCCCGTACCCTCATCCATACCCTAAGCCATACCCTAACCCTAACCCTAACACTAACCCTAACCCCTACCCTACGCCGTACCCTCACCCGTACCCTATCCCATACCCTAAGCCGTACCCTAACCCTAACACTAACCCTAACCCTAACCCTAACCCTAAACTACCTTTGACTGCTTTTGCCTCCATTAGATTTCCTAAGCACTAGTGTTTTAAGGAACAGGTTAAAAAGAAAATCCTAATGTGATTTTTTTATAATGTGTTTATTCTTTATCTTATCCTAGTAACGAAAATCTTCTCCATGGCTGGACCCTAAATAATATTCCTTTACGTGCTAAGTGGTATCTAGAGAGTGGGATAGGTTTAATAAATACCCTAATCCTAACGTGTACCCTAACCCTAACCCACACC